>NW_027551559.1:6264427-6287642 GCF_008692635.1 Crocuta crocuta
TTATCATCAAATGCTGGAATCTAAAAACAAAGATAAAATCTTAAAGGCTTCCCAGGAAAGCGAAAATACATTACAAAGGAAGGAACAAAGAAAAGAATTACAGCCAACTCCTACTTAGAAACTATGTAATACAGAAAACAATGGATTGGCATTTTAAAATGTTGTAAGAAAAAAACCTGTCAAACCAGAATCTATACTTGGAGAAAATTTCTCTAAAAGTGAAGAAGAATTAAAGACACTTTTTTTTCAAACAAATTAAAATTAGAAGGTTTATTATCCAGAGATCTGCACCACAGAAACGTGGATCTACATAAACAAAGCAAAAATTCTAGAAACCATTAAAATAAAGGTAAATAAAACAAAACATTTTTCCTTTGTTTAAAAAAATCATTTTAAAGTATAATATCAAGGAAAAAGAGTAGCAATAAACTGAATTTGCAGCTAATAATAAATGAAAGCAAAAGCACAAAAAATGAGAGGGGCCTTAATACATGTGAAGTGGTATATTATTTAAAGGTAAAGTGCAATTAAGGACATACACTAAATAACAGGAGGTCTATGGGGTGCCTGGGTGACTCAGTTAGTTAAGCGACTGACATTGACTCCAGTCATGACCTCATGTCTATGAGTTTGAGCCCTCTGTCAGGCTCTGTGCTGACAGTTTAGAGCCTGGAGCCTGCTTCAGATTCTGTGTGTGTGTCTCTCTCTCAATCTGCCCCTCCACTGCTCACACTCTGTGTGACTCTCTCTCTCAAAAAAAACATTAAAAATATTTAATTACAGGAGGCATAAATAAAATATTGTAGGAGGTATAAATAAAACATACTCAAGCAAAAAGCAGGCAGGTAATGATTTTTAAAGGCAAAAGAACAGATGGACAAATAGAAAACAGCTTGCAAGGTTGTAGTCTTTAATCCGACCTTATCAATAATTATGTAGAAAGTAAGCAGTTAAACACACCAGTTAAAAAAACAGATAGTCATATTGGATAACAAAGTAATAACCAACACTTCTTGGTTTATAAGAAACCCAATTCGAAAACAAAGACACAGACAGACTTAAGGTGAGAAAAATAGAAAAAGAGATACTATGTGAACTCTAACTGGAAAAATCTAGACCAGCTTTATTTTAGCAGACAAAGCATACTTAAGAATAAGGGTATTACCAAGAATAGAGAAGGACATTGCATAATTATAATGGATTAATTCACAAAGAAGGCATAAGAAACCATACAATGCAGGGGCACATGGGTGGCTCAGTCGGTTGAGCAACTGACTTCAGCTCAGGTCATGATCTCACGGTTGTAAACTTGAGCCTCCCCATCAGGATCTCCACTCTCAGCGTGGAGCCTGCTTGGGATCCTGTCCCCTCTCTCTCTGCCCCTCCCCCACCAACTCGCACACATGTGCACGTGCTCTCTCTCTCTCTCTCTCAAAAATAAACATTAAAAGAAACTGTCATATGTGTGTGCTAACAACATAGCCTTAAAATATGTGAATCAAAAATGATTTACCTTTATCAAAGCAGATGAACCCAAAAGTCAAGTTCCCTCTTAATAATTAATACAAGTAGAGAGAAAATAAGTAACAAAAACAAGATCTAAGAAAACACCCATCAATTAATGTATTCAATGTTTTATAGGACATTCCATTCATCAAAGGTGGAATATACGTTGTTTTCAATAAGTCATGGAGTATCATCACAGTAGAACAGGCTCCGGTCTATAAAACAAACCTCAAAAATTTTAAATGAATCTAAATTATAAAAATGCTACATGGGATGTCAGTGACAAAGATATAGAAGATACAGAAACACATAAAATAATTATGTAACTTGTGAAAATTATCCAGAAGATAAAGGAAGAGAGAAATCTGTCTCTTTCTCTCTCTCTCTGTCATGCACATCCTCCCACACAAACTTAAAAAAAAAATTTTAAGTGAACTCTACCCCCCATGTGAGGCTCAAACTCATGACCCTGAGATCAAGAGTGGCAAGTTCTACTGACTGAGCCAGCCAGGCACCCCCACACTATGCTTATTATTCAGAGAATAAATGGCAAATGTCCGAGAACTAAATCACATTTATCTCCTCAAATTACTTTTGGCTCTTGGTAAAGGTAACATGTCAATAAAAGGTTCAGCAACATGTTGAAGATATAATTGTCTGAGAGAAAAACGTTGATTAGTAATTGACTCGATAGCACATTTACGATGTGTGTTTTTTTTTTGTTTTTTAAGTTTATTTTTAAGAGACAGAGTGAGCGAGTGGGGGAGGGCCAAAGAGAGAGGGTGACAAAGAATCCCATGCAGGCTCTATACTGTCAGCGCAGAGCTCAACAGGGGGCTCAAACTCATAAACCGTGGATCATTGACCTGAGCAGAAACAAAAAGCTGTACGCTTAACCGACTGAGCTACCAAGGCGCTCCTAGGACACATGCACTTTAAAGACAGTTGCTCTGAAATGCAACATGAAGTTGCTGTACAACATGGAAGCCAAAACATAGCTAATTATGGTGGATCTCCTTCCAGAGAATCACTTTCTCCTCGATAATATTCTCACAATAAAGCTGAGATGGCCAATTAAAAATAAAAAGGAAGACAAAATGCTGTACTGCCATGTAAACGTGTTAGACCATATCTGTTTTGTGCTTTCAGGACAAGTCATAAAAATACACAGTCTACGAAACAATGGAGAAAAATGTTGAAAAGGAGCAAAATGCAAAAAGTAAGAGACTGAGACGCATGCAGAAACCAAAAGTGAGCCAACATCGGAGAGAAAACAACCCAGCAAAGGATCTTGACATTCAATTACAATCAACAGCCACATCCTCATCCCATTAGATGAGATTCTAGAGGTGCAGGCATTAATGCTACCGTAAGACACAGACATCACAAGCTGCTGTGTTATTTGTATGTTTCTCCGAGGTCTAGCCAAAACTATGAGATGAAAAAGTTGTAACTATCAGAAACTACATGAAGAATTATCTTTGTAAAACACCAACAAAAGAAGTTAACATTTAAAAAAAATAGCATGAAATTGGTCTATCGCTTACAGAGAGAGAGAGAGAGAGACAGAGAGAGAGACAGCAGAGAACGATATAGAAAATTTGAGTAAAACTTCCTCTTGAAAAGCTCAAGAATAAGATGCACCTGGAAACAGCATGTAAATGTTCAGGAAGCACATGGAGAAAACTGTGAAGCCTTACCGAGGGTCGGAATAAAAGTGAACAAAATGAATAAAAAGCCCCATCGTGTTCTTATGCAAGAACGGTTATTATTGTGAATCTGTTATTATTTCCAAATGAGTGGGTAGATGTCACGCAATGTCAATAAAACTTAGAAAGGAAAAAGTACTTCTCAAGTGATTCAGGAAGAATAAACTGAAATGAACAGGAAAAGAAAACACGGACGCATAGAATAATGAGAAAGGATTTGAACTGTCAAAAGTCAAAGTGGGAGAAAGGAAACTAACATCAAAGATTAAATTATGTGCACGCTCTTTCTCCTAGAAATAGCACTTAGACGGCTGTGGTGTGTGACTCGGTCAGGGTTATGAGAGCAAAACACCAGGCCCCTTCAGATGATCCGCAACAAGGGAGGGTAAGTTATGACACGTAGGAAGGGACAGTAAGCAACCACTGCCGTTAAGAGAATATCCTTAAGGTTATCACCTACTATACACAGAACTAAGGCCATTAGAATTTTATGATCACATCTTCGTATATGTGTAAAAAGTGCACAGGCACACGTACTGAGTATAAAGCTCAGGCCCTTGGTCTCAAAAGTTAATAGCAGTTATGAATGGATGGTTGGCTAACGGGTCCTCTTATTTTTTTAATCTCTGCCTTTTGTTTGGGTTCTGATTTCTCCGCCAAAAAAGCATTGATCACTCTTGTAATCAAGAAATAAATTAACGCTGCTTGTTAAAATTCCCAGAAAATGCAAATGCAGTCATGAAAAAGACCACTCGTTGGGGCTGTCTTACTTGCACAGCAGGAGCCTAGAAGAAGGTGGGTTTGCCCACCTTTCTGCCTGTATGCGGTGGGGACAAAATGGCATATTCAACACTTTTTGACAATATGGCATATTGTGGGCTGACTTCGCTCTGGCACTTCATTACAAGGCTGTTTAAACTTAGGTAACCTTTACTGGACATGAAATACCCAAACATTCTTTTGAAGGTGTTATTTATTTAAGCATTTGGTTTCAAATGAATTTGTTCAAAACATGAGGAGTTTGAATGTCTGGCCTCAAGTCACAAAGTAATAAGAATTTCTGCAACAGAGTCTGAATTCAAGGCTGCTGGGTCCTTGATTTTTAGGCTAACTTGTAGATTTGGCAGATAAACAGGTTTTTAGCTCAGCAACAGGATACAAATTGAGGCCGATAGCTTTCTACCTACTATCCTGTTAACCTTGTCTTTCTCCAATTAACAGTCTTTTGCTATTGACATTTTACAAAAGAGGCAAATTTTATAACAGCAAAAAGAGAAAAATAATAATACTTCATACAGTTTGAAAAGCAATTGCAAAATCATACTTGCGAAGGCCATACAAATGAATATATTTGACTGATCATGTGGTTGTCAAATTGGTATGAAATCTGGCAAATTTAAGAACGTTTTCCTTCTCCTACAAAGCACCTTTCCTCTAGTATGCCCTGACCCAGCAAGGGTCCACTGCCCCCCATCCGCAGATGGAGTCTAGCAAGGAGTTGTTAATTTAGATCTTCATACACTGTTTTCCATAAATCTCTCATGCCCTGCCCCCTCTTCTAATTCTGGTATCATCCTATCTGCTCAACAGTCTATCCTTCCCCAGAACACTCTTCAAAAGGCTGTGGACTGATCTCTGTGTATTTAAGTTTAGGTCTACCTCTGATGCAAATGAGATGCTATTTCAATCATAATCCTCACAATGATCACCACCACACACGGATCACTCCTGGATAGTTTCATAATATTTCAAGAAAATGGCAAGTTCATCCTATAGTTCTTTTTTCAGAATTACGGTTTACAGAGCAGTAGTGTTGTTGTTTTTTTATTTTATATCCTCATAAAGAAGCAATATTTGGGGCGCCTGGGTGGCTTAGTCGGTTAAGCGTCCAACTTTCGCTTAGGTCATGATCTCACGGTTCGTGGGTTCAAGCCCCGCATTGGGCTCTATGCTGACTGCCAGCTCGGAGCCTGGAGCCTGTTTCAGTCTGTGACTCCCTCTCTCTCTGACCCTCCCCTGCTCACATAGTCTCTCTCTCTCTCTCCTAGAAATAAATTTTAAAAAAAATTAAAAAAAAAAAAGCAGTATTTTAGCTAATCTACATCCATTTCCTAACTGGACTTGTCTACTAGTAATTAGCCCTGTCATTTAACTGCTATAATACCAAGACAAAGTTTTATTCTTTTTTTTTTTTTTTTTTTTTTTTTGAGGGGAGAGAGCATGCATGTACACAAATATGAGTCGGGGAGGGGCAGAGAGAGAGAGGGAAGGGAGAATCCCAAGCAGGATCCACACTCAGCATGGAGCCCAACTCAGGGCTCGATCTCAAGAACCTCTAGATCATGACCTAACCCGAGATCAAGAGTCAGATGTTAACCATCTGAGCCACCAGGGAGCCACTCAAGACACAGGTTTAGGTGTCCATCAACAGATGAATGGATCAAGAAGATGTGGTTTATCTATACCATGGAATACTACATGGCAATGAGAAACAATGAAATCTGGNAAAAGAAAAAAAAAAAAAAAGAAATACCACTTCCCACATGCACGAGAAACATCATTAAGGAGAGACCCACGAGGAAACGACTTACTTACCCACAAGCTCTCTGCGTGATTAAAGTGAGATGAATAAGACTGTTGTCTCAAGGAGTTTTTAATCTCCTAAGATGTAAGGAGGAAATTGTTCTTTCAGAAAGTCAACATATTTTTGGTAGAAAAAGCCTATAAATGATGTCTTTCTTCTCCAGTGGAAACAAAGTCCATTTATCAGGAAATGCTGCTGAATCACAGGATTCTTTACTGAGGGCAGAAATCTGAGGCTCCAAGTTTGGATAAACTCCCACGCACTCCTTTGAAGACAAGTTAGGGGGACCTTCATTTACACACAACGTCTCACACATCTATGACAGTGTGATGGCGTTTCTCCATGGCCGCCAATGGCAGATGTAACGACCAAGCTTCCTGACGGCTCAGGGACACAGGCTCGGTGACTGCCAGAAAGTACTGGCGAGGGGGCGTGGGCAAAAATAAAGTCTGGATGGCAGACTCTTCAGGGGTTATTTGGATCTAAGAATTCTGCTTCCCTGAAAGCCTGTTGTGTTTTTATACTTTTTTAAAGTTTATTTCTTTATTTTGAGAGAGAGAAAGAGTGAGTCTAAGTGGGGAAGGGGAAGAGAGAGGAGAGAGAAAATCCCAAGCAGGCTCTACACCACCCACGCGGAGTCTGATGCAGGGCTCGAACTCACGAATGGTGAGATCATGTCCTGAACCGAAAGTCAGATGCTTAACTGACTGAGCCACCCAAGTGCCCCTTTTTGGTTTTGTTTCTTGAGGCAATGCAGCTCAGTAGCTGAGAGCAAAGCTCAAAGTCACTATGTAGTTTAGCAGCCTGGTACTACCCCTAACTTACTGGCCTTCGCACAACTTAACCTGAGCTCTCGCTGCCTGAGTGTCCTCACCTTCAAATGAGTCCCTGCCGCACAGGGTGGCCATGGGGAGGGACGGGGTGCAGATGCTATGGGGGGACCCTGCAGGTGCTGTCTGTGGTTAGTAGTTTCCATTCCTTAAACACGGCGGGCCCTGATTCAACGCCACACGATGTGGACTCTGATGTACGTCTTTACCAAGGAAATACAATTAAGAGAAACTCCAGTTGTTAAAGTCAAATTCATCAGCCTGCTGAAACGATGGCTTCTAGCACCCAGCCTGCAGCTTTCTCCAATGCTGGTGTTCTCCCGGAGCAATGAGAACTTAGTACGGTGGTTAGGGGTACAGGCTCCGGCTCCTGCTGGCTGTGACCTTGGCAGGCTGTAAGAACTCCATGCCCCAGCCTCACGTGTAAAGAGGGGATGATGACATAACCTTTCTCATTAGAGATGCTGAACTGAACAAGTTAATGTAGGTAAGGGACTTAGGAGGCGCTGGGCATGTAGAAAACACTGTAAATATTACTTGCCATGTACAGACGAGTCTCAGATTAAGAAAAATAAAAATTATCTCCTCCAGGCCACCCCATGAAGTTACATCTGAAAAAAAACCCAAAAACCTTAAAGGCAGATCTTGATGCTCTACTCAGAAAAAAATAAAATCAGGCTAAGATGAGTACTCAAAGCAGTCACAGTCACACATTTGTCCAATATCGCTAATTACAAAGAATTTCGTCTTAAAATGTTGTACGACTATTATACATAACAAGGGTTCTTAGTTCACAGAGGCAGAAAAGTTCTTTTTAAAAGCAAAGACTCCTATATTTGGGCAATTTGCAAGGCTAGAAAATAGCACGAATGTTCTGCAGGGAGGCCCCAGTGAGGTCTGTCCAGGTGCCCAGGACCTTCTCACCCAGAATTAGGTAGTCCCTTCGATAAACACGATGTAAAGGCCATGCAGACGTGATGCCCTCTCTTCAAGGACACCCTATGGAAGAGGGAGCAGCCAGCCCCATCACACACAGTCCAAGCTAAGAGACGGAGCACCTTTTCCACAGCACGTTGTAACTGGTACATATGTACAGATCAGTATCTCACACACACCTGCGTAAAATGTCCTGAAGCTGTTAAGCTGTCGTCCTAACATTCATGTACTTTGCAGCATGTAAGTTACACCTCGATAAAAAAGAAAAACATTCTCATATAAAAGGGATCACTGCAGCCCCCACCTGAGACACCGTAGGTGTCTGATCCTCAGGGACTTTTCTGCAACGGTTCTTCTACCAATGGCTTGTCCTAAGGAAGCACACATTTGGAGAGAGGCAGGAGTGGAACCTTTGGGACAGGAGAAAGGAAGCGGCCTGGAGAAGGTGACTGCTTTGGATAACTAAGTAGCGGGATTCTGGAACTCTTTAATGTGGAGCTGACGGGCTTGAAGAAGCAGCCGTGTGGAGTGTGCGAGAACAAGGCCCAGCAGGCAGGACTCCAAGGTGCCCGATCCCAGCAGCTGGTAGTGGGCAGTGACATGTAAGATGAAGACGGTACTAAAGGAAGGTGTCTCTCAGGGGAAAGATCAGAAATTCAGCTTGGGGATATTCCTTAGCCGTCCGGAGGGCCATCCAGGATCCTAGATGTAATTAGTACTGTCAACTAGATCCTCCACCCAGTTCTTACACCCAACACCTCCTGTTCACACCATCTACTCTGGGCATTTGGATACGGCCACTGGGACTTGGTTATGTCACGTGAAAAGTCCACCGCTTCTCTTACTGCATATGCAGCTTGACAGCGTCTCACCGCCCCTCCGATCGGGCGTCCTGCTGAAGTGACCTGTCCTCTCTGTCCTAGTTTCCTCCTGTTGCAGAGGAAGGTATACTTTGGTGATCCAACCTCGGCTCTCCAACAGTGTGCTTTATCCCGGGGTGTACAGCAGCCACACAATACAGACGGCATTTTCAGGAAGTCTTCAGGACCACGTGGAAAAATACAACAAAATTAAGGGAGATTTTGCAGGACTTCCTAAAAATTTGTCCAAACGTGTCATTTCTCTACTTAAAACATCCAATGGTTTTCCTCTGTCTGCCAAGTAAAAATTTATTCTGGTGTCACCCAGGACACATCGAAGTAGAGCAGCCAGCACGGAAAACACAGGACCCTCCTCAGTTTTGTGTTTCTCTGTAGCTTTGCCATTGCTGTTACCTCCTCCATTCCCCTTCCTTCTGATCAATCCCATCCTGCCTTTGAAAGCACTGGAACATTCTTAGTCCTTCAACCTAAGACAGTCCCTTCCTCCTTTGAAATCTCATAGATTGCAGGGGCAGGGGGTGGAAGGATGTAAAGAATTTTCCTCTGTCCACTATACTAAAAAGAGAGCTTCACGTCCTTCGCTCATTCCCTTTCCAGGCTGTGCTCATTCTTTCTGCATTGTGCTCCCAGCTCCCAGTCATCCTTGTGATGGATGGAGTGTGACAGTAGAGTTGCAAGTTGAAATGCCAGAGTTCTGGGACTGGACTCAGATACAGCCGTGGGTCTATATCTGGGACCCATCAACAAAGAGCTGTTGATACTAGGAGTGTTACACAACCTTTGTGAGGCCTCAGTCCCTCAACTGTAAAATGGGGGAGACGTGGTAATGAATACTTTACAGGACAAAGGCACCCAGAACGGTGCTCACCATACCATACACACCGCGGAGTAATCGCTCTCCTCGCTGTCCCCATTACAAAGTGGCGCACGCTGAACAAATCCTCACAGAATGGAGGGACAGTATTAGCAGGGATGTGATGACAGCATCAAGCCGTAGAAGGATTTGGGGGGCACCTGGGTGGCCCAGTTGGTAAAGCGTCTGACTCCTGATTTCAGTTCAGGACATGATCTCATGGCTTTGTGGGTCTGAGCCCCGCATCGGGCTCTGTGCTGACACTGCAGAGCCTGCTTGGGATTCTCTCTCTCCCTTTCTCTCTCTCCGCCCCACCCCTACTCGTGCTGTCTGTGTCTCTCTTAAAATAAATAAAACACACTTTTTTTTTTTTTTAAAGGAAGGGTTTAGGTAGTCCATGTAATAGGAGAAACCAAAAACTGGCATGCAGTAGGCATAAATGTAAGTACTGTGTTTCAAATGCCAGATTATATAAGCATGTTTATTCAAATATATATTTTTATTAAAACACACTGGTTTTACTGACTTCAACATAAACACCAGCCAACTCAAAAGAAAACTGAGTTTTAATCTCAAATTCATAGGCATCCCAACCCTGTCCGGCTGTCATAAAGCCCAGTGCTGTGTTCCCCTCTGACACACCTCCACAATCCAGCTCTCTGCCCTGACCCACCGCACACCACTTAGTGTGTCCCCACCTGCCCCTGTCCCTCCATCATCTGGGCCACTGCAGCAGCCCAGTGGCTGGCTCCACACCTCCAGTGCGTAAACCACAGGTACACAAAAACACCCATTTAACGTTCTGTGTTCTAATTCCCACCCCACACCAAGGATTCAAATAGAGAATGCCGTCATTCACGCCACAATGGCCCGCCCTGATGCTAAAAACAACTAAAATGAGGGCAAAGCAAATATTAAAAACACACAGAATGTAATTTCAGCAATTTGATGATTCAAGGCACTTCGAAATTTTTAGGTATTCTTGGTGAGAACTGCCTTCAGTTACTATTATAGTCCTAAGTTGTCGTTAAAATAGAATGTCAAATAATCTGATTTTTTTCTAGCTACATTTGACAATCTGCATTTTTTTTAATATTGAGGGAAAATATTTCCTATGAGAGACATGAAGTGTCAAATACATTAGTTCTTAACTTCAGTCAATGTGACTAAAACAGCAACACAGGGCACGCCATTTAATCAAGAAATTAAAACTTGGCGACTGATCTAGGATTATCAATCAGTAGCTGAAAAACACAATTTGGGGACTGACATGTTTGTTACTTTCATCTGCCAGTACTTTTTAAACATTTCCATTAATTAGCCTGAGAGATTCATGACTCTCTTCCAAGTGTTATTCAATTGCTTCTTGAAAATAATAACGTTAGATGCACTGAGATGCGGTGTTTGGTTCCTAAGCTGCTGTTAATTAAAACACATTAGCCCTAATCGAATACACAGACAGCATCTTGTAGACAGTCCCCTGCTGGCCCGTCTATTAGTCAACGTGCGCTATTTACAAGAGAAGCAGGCGAAACAACAAACTACCATCGAATGTGCAGAACCCATAACCCACCACGAGGAAAAGCCAGTATCCAGCCTCACTTCCTCACATCCAAATCCTGCACAAGCAAGTGACCCTGCCCTTCACTGCCTTTCCCTCTCTGAGAGATTCTTGCGGTGCTCCAAAAATCGAAGAATGACGATCTCCATTTAATGTGCTCTCACATCATATATAGATGCTAAACTAGTAGACCTTCATAGAAATCATTTTTTACCAGCAATCAAATAATGTTTCCAGTGTGATTCGGACACACACTGGAGCATTCTTTAAGCCGCCTTTGGACGGCATAAGCAGCATTCATTACTTACATAAATGCACGGCGGAGATCAACCCCAAGCCTTCCCGAGCAAATCCCCACTCTAACACTGAGAGGAAATTTTTGGAAAACCCAAGTGTAATTATCCCAGACAGAGCAACACACAAAGGGATAATTCAGACTAAATTCCCAGCTCTTTTTAAAAACAAGATATGATTAGCTTGGAAGCTACATCTTAGCCTAAGACGTGCCAAAGGCACATATGTAGAAACAGAATCATGGCTTCAAGGCATCTTATAAGATAAATAAAAGCTACAGGGAGGCAAAATATTACAGAATTATTATGCTACAATGAATGTAATGAAAAGGTTGCTATTTGATATATCACGGTGCACAGTCTTGTCTGGGCAACAACATTTCTCAGAAAGCCCTCTGAGGACATACTGAGGGACAGGCAGAAGCACAGCTTGCCGGCCACCCCCACTAGGGATGGGGAGAACACCTCAATTCTTTGCTAACCCAGCCAAAGGACTACAGTATCCATTTTCCTTTTAGGTAGATCAGTCATTCGGCCAGTGAGAGGCAGGCAAAAGTATACGGTTTCTACCCATAAGTGTCTTTGTTTTATTTCCCCACGCTTATTGAGGTATAACTGACATTGAATTTAAGATATTTAATGTGTACACTGCGACTTGATATATGTATACGTTACAAAAGTGTTCCCTCACCTAGTTAATTAAACATCCATCATCTCACATATTTATCTCTTTTTTTTTGATGAGAAAATTTAAGTTCTTTTCTCTTAGTAAATTTATACAATTATACAAAACGGTCTTATCAACTACAGTCCTCACATTCTACACGAGATCTTCCGACCTCATTCAAGCTTAGAGCTACGAAGAGTTTATAGTGTTTAATGGCTCTCCTTATTTCCGTGCCACCACCCAGTCGCCGGCAACCCCTTTTCTACTGTTTCTAAGAATGTGGCTTTTTTAAAGATGGTTTAGATTCAGACATAAGGGACACCATGCAGTATGTGTCCTTTTCTGTCTGACTTATCTCCCTTAGAAAAACGCCCTCAAGGTCCATCTATGTTGCCAACAGACAGGACGTCCTTCTTTGTCAATGGCTGATAATATTCCATGGTGTGTATGTATACAACTATACACACATACATTTTGTGTGCAGACAATCACATCTTCTTTATATATTCATCCCCATATGGGCGCTTAAGTTGTTTCCATACCTAGACTCCTGTGAATAATGCTGTGAGGGACGTTGTAGTGCAGGTTATTTTGAGATCCCGATGTCATTTTCATTTCCTTTGGATATATACCAGAGGTACATTACTGGATCATCCAGTAGTAAAGTTTTTAACTTCTTCATGGGCCGCCATACTGTTTTCCACAGGGGCCGCACCAGCTTGCATTCCCAGCAGCAGAGCACGAAGGCCCTGTTTCCTCACACCCTTGCCAGCACTCACCATCTCTTGTCTTTTGGTGACGGCCACTCTAACGGCGGACGGAGGATATCTCCTTGAGGCTCTGGCTTGCATCTCCCTGATGATCACTGAGGTCGAGCAGCTCTGGCTATCAAGTGGTAGTGTGGACACAAAGCCTTTATCTCTAGCAAGACTCTCCGCAAAGGAAGAAGAGCACCTTCCTCCCAGTTGGGAGCACTGCAGGGGCCTGAGGTGGAGCTGCTGCCTGGGAATGCGTTGGCAATCAGGAGCCACGTCTCCATGGGCATCAGTAAGGACCCTTTCCGACTCTAGACTCCTAGCTCGGGGCTTCTCTGAGGGGAGACAGAGACAAGCTCCCCTCCCATATGAACAACTGTTGGGATGCTAATCCCGAACTGTTCGGATGCTGTTCGGAACCTAATTTTCACTGACAGAGGGAACACCTGAAGACCACACATGAAATGCCTGTCGCCTTGCGAGATCCATCACGATGTGGAATCCACCAGCACTCTTTCCGGCTGGGATCGCCTCTCTACCTCCTTTTAAGGAAAAGACACTAGGGGCGTTGTAATAATTACTACGTAATCACCTAAAACTACATACTCATGAATAGGATGCCATGTCTACAACAATAATATAAAATTTAATCTGAGTGAGGCTAACACATTTAATGTACAGAAAGAAAAAAAAAAAGCCAACCTCAAGTAAATCCGTATTTAGACTGTTGTCTTCGTGACACCTTCATTTTGAAGATGCTCCTAAGAAATATGCCAATCATTATTTTATTACTTAATTAACAGCAGGCTTCTAGGACACTGGTAAGTATAAACGTTTAAAGAGTGTAACTCAAAAGTCTTAATTTTGATAATGCTAAGTATTTGTATTTTTAAGCTAAAAAGAACCACATTCTTACAGTTTTGTAGTTAATATGGCTTATATTTTATAGTAAAAGAGCCAAATAAATACTTTCAGCATTCCTAGCACTGTATTTAAAGGGTCCCTTCTTATTAACTGTGCTAATTACAATTTTAGCCCTGCAGATGGAATAGAATTCTACCTTCATCTTTTCAAAGAAACAAGTTCCTCTTAAGTTGCTAAGGACAACGCACTGAACTGACTCGAGTTGTTATTGTTACACGCCACGTTTCAAATTTATTTTTAATTTACCTTCTCAAGTAAATACAACAATTGGAGCCCATTCTATCTTGAGGTCAAATCGAGAACACAAGCTAATCTCAACTAGGAAGTTGCCAAGACTATTCTTAGAAAAAATGTAACCATTTCAAAATTAATGCTGCTAAAAAAAAGACCACCTGCTTGGAGGTTAATTACACCAGAAAAAAAAAAACAAATCTCAAGAGTCTTTCCAAACAGGAGCTAAGGATTTGAAGTAAACGACTGGAGTGAGAAACGGCAGTAAATTTTGCATTAACATGTACATCTAGGAGAATAATCTGCTTCACGGAACCCCGTATTCTTCCTGCTCTACCTGGAATAGTGTGGACTGTGGTTCAGCAGATGTGAACTCGGCTCCGTCTTCCCTGTGGGCAGAGGACGCTGCTGGCACCCCTGGTGCTGGGCTTGGTCACATGATTCGTTTGGGCCAATGGATGGTTAGTAGACATGATGGTAGCAGTGGCCTTAAGCATACTTTGGTTTAGCTTGGTCCCTGTGCTCTGAGGATCTGCCAGGAGAACATGCTGAGTACTTCCTGATCCATGAAGACTGCAGATGTATGTGGAGAAGGTCAAGTCCACCTGCAGCCTGGGGTCAGGGCAGCCGTCATAAGCCAAAACCCAGCCAACCCACATGCCTGAGTGAAAAACATCATCTTCATGATTTAAGCCACTGAGCTTGGGATCGCTTGTGCTTCAGCATCACGGTGGTAATGGCTGACTGATGCACTAGTCAAAGCAACACTGGCCAACCCGTGGCCAGTCCTACTCCGGCAGCCCCCGAATCATCATGGCCCCACCCTCAGCCTGCCCTGATTCCCTCAATCTGAACACCTCGTTTCAGGCTCCCTCAAAATCAATCCCCCCTCTTTCCCAGACAACCTACGTTTTCTCCACCTGCGTACCAGCCAGTGTTGGGTGACCGGTCTTTGCCATAATATCTAGACTTCTGTGATTGTTTTATGATGACCAGATAATGGAAGGATCCCCGTTGTAGCTTATCAAGCTCCCTGAGGGCACGGACTTTTTCTTACACTTATTTTAGAGCGCAACAGCTGAGACAGAAAAGACATTTAACAGATGCCAGCTGGAATCAATGAGAACCTATGAGCTGGAGAGCTAAAGGGCCAAGCCGGGTAACAATACAACAGAACAGAACAGGTGTCTCCTTTTCCCTAAACATACACAGGAAAAGAACAGGGGTGTGTCTATAAAAATACAAAGTATGTCCTAAATACACCTGATCATAGTTTGTTAATCACTGCTTTAATTCCATATTAGCAAACTGTCTGAAAGTGCAAGTATATATTCCTTCCTCGTTGTACATTAACGTGCAAAACAGTTTATTACTGCCATTAATAATGTAAAACATACCATGAACTATTCAAAATTAGTCCACTCACTATAAATACGATAAAGGACAAGACTACATTTTGATCAAAAGGCCATTAATCACCACATACTTCTTTTTTCCTCCTTTTTTACTTACCATGAACACTCTCAAAACGCAAGCAGCGGCAGAACCATACCAGAGCGCTCTATGTTAACGTCTATCCCTGACCATCGCTCCCACCGGCCTGAGGACGTCATCCTGCGTGAAACCAGTGGGGCCGTCAGAGCACGAAGGTGGTCACTAAGCAAAGTCCGTTCTAGAAGTCACAAAGGGAATCCAGGAAATCTGCTTGTTTCTACTTAGCTCTTTAAAAATGTTTTCGGGGTTTTTTTTTAGTCAAATTTTGAGGTTTATTTGACTTTTGCAAGCACGCTCTTCCCACGGATCACAGGGATGACCAGGTGACCATGAGCTCGTCTGTTCTCTATAACCCACTGTGTCCTACTTGTCAGCTTCAGAGACAAGCAGAAGGCTTTGATGTGAACGGACTACAGAAGGAGGGATGGAATTCCTTGGCCAACGTGCCCTCTAGCTGGAGCCTGATCCCTGGGGACGTGCGGGGCAGGGTGGAATATTTGTATGTGTCATCCGCTGCCTGTGGCCCCTCCTTTTGGGTGTGACCTTGCACCTCCTTCCGTAAAGAGGGGAAGCCTTTTTCTCCAGCCCTTGAAGCAGGGCTGGTCTTGGGTCTGCGCAGTCAAGAGCAAATGGCAGAAGGGGTGCGGGGCTGACTGTGAGGTCATGCTCCAGCCCTTTCTCTAGGACCCCCGGGAACGAGCCAGAGCAGCCTGCCGGGGGAAGGAAGACCGTGAAGAGGACAGACAAAGCACCAGAGCTGGAGGGCATCCCAAACCGCCCAGCCCCCCGCCGCCGAGCCGCCAACCACAGACACATCAGGGAGCCCTGCCAAGACCAGAAGAACGGCCCCTGTTGAGGCCACAGGCTTGTTCTAAGCCACTCAGTTCTGGGGTGGTTTGTTCTGTTACCAGAGTTAACCGATATGCTAGGTCTTCAACCAAAACCTCAAGTACAACCTAGTTCCTAATGTTAGGACGCCTCGGTGCAGGAGGTGAGTAAAGCTAATTTAGGCAGGAATGTTCTGTGAAAGAAATTCGACATTGTGGTTCTCCAGCTGTAGGGCTAGGGCTCCCTGTGGGCCTGCCGGTTCAGCTGCTCCGGGCGGGGCCTGAGAATCCGCATGTCCCACAAGTGCCCGGGTTTTGCTAAGGTTTCCGGTGTGGGTACCGCACAATGAGATCACCGCTCCACGCGACCAAGTGTGCTGCGAATACAAGGTTCCCCCTCAGAACAGTCATAGTACTAAATTAAAAGAATAAACACATGGGGCGTCTGGGTGGCTCGGTCAGTTGAGCATCCGACTTCAGCTCAGGTCATGATCCCACAGTTCGTAGGTTCAAGCCCCCGATCAGGCTCTGTGCTGACAGCTCAGAGCCTGGAGCCTGCTTCAGATTCTGTGTCTCCTTCTCTCTCTCTCTGCCCCTCCCCCACTCGCACTCTGTCTCTCTCTCTCAAACACACATTAAAAAAATATTTTTAAACCCTCCTAACTATGGACTCTTTATAAAAAAATTAAAAAGTCAAAGATTAAGCACGTCTCTTTTAGAAATACAATTAGACTACGGAGTCCCATCAGCTCTCAACATAAAGAGAAAGGGAATTCTATGTATTATCATGCTGGGCAGCATGAAGATTCGAAGAGAAAACAAGAGATTATTCCAGCCAGGACCACAGACATGTCATCAATTACTCGCAATGCAACAACTTATGGCTGTGTTGAAAGCTAAGGCCTTTTTTCCTACAGTGTGAAGAATATGAATCACATCTAAAATTACAGCAGGGATAAACAGTGTTCCCATATACTATTAATATTTTAAATTTTGAAAGTACAGCAAGCAGACTATTTATTTCTTTGAGCCTGATTACAATAATATTTCAGACATTATTCATGTTGCTGATGCCATCCACGGTTTCTGGAGTACGTACACTTTCATTTTGAATGTCTCACTTCAGTAAGTTAAATATATTTGCACTCCCTGAAGCTCTGAGTTTTATGGGCAAAACTTCCTGACTTTCTCCAGGCACATTAAGCCATTTCCACGCAGTCTCTTTCCATCTACGCGTGTAAGAGATCGTTAGCAGTACACTGAATCCCTAAAGACATTCAACTCTTCAAGGGAAATTAATTTAATTCAAATCAGTAACAGAATTCCTAACTTAGAAAACTGACTTGCTTAAAAAAGTAAACATTTTTGAATTCTGTTTTCATTTTAACCTAATGATTAATACCCCAATTAAGGCAAGTCTGAATTTCATTATTTTATACACTGTAAATAGTAAGTTCAAAGCAAATGTTGTGGGATTGCATGGGGTATGTCTCTCCTTCCACAGAAACTATAAAATATTTTATTTCAAAGGCCTCGTTTGTTCAGGATGAGAGTAGCAGATATAACTGTTACTTAACTTAAATTTTACTTCTACTAAAATTTTCTTTATCATTTATATAACATATATTAACTACATGTGTACTAGTATTACAATATAATTATGTAACAGTATAGAATTATAACACTGTAACCATGAGTAGTATTGTATAATTATATTTTTTCACATTCTATACAACACAAACATATAATACAATATCCTAGATAGATGTTTTTTAAGTTATGTATTAATTTATAAAACATGTTTTATAGATTTATATAAAACAAGTTTTACGTTACTATATATTACATATAATTTACAAAACATACGTGATAGTACATAGAACTTTATAATATGTAACAATGACTTTTTTTAGCTTTTCAATTCTCTTCATGGAGATTTTTTTTTTTCCTTTTGTAAAAACAAACACTTGTGGTCAGCTATATAGATCAGGAAAAGTGATGATGATTTATTTGGCACTCAACAAATTCCCATACTTTACAAGTTCAAACCTAAATTAACTAGTGTTTTTCTTTTTCTTATAAGTTCTAAAAACAAACGTGGGTCGAGTTCAAGTACAATCGAACACATCAGAGCCTCAGACTGCCCAGGAAAGGGAAGCTTTGAGAGTAATGGCTGTGTTCACACCAATATCACATTTACTGAATTCTTTTGGAATACTGCCTCCATATACTTTCTCTGGGGTGTTTATGATGAAAAGGAAATTACATGGGCTTTTTGTTATCTTAACCCAGGGCACAAATGAATCTATTGCTTAAGGTAAAAGGATGCTCTTAAACAAGCTTTTTGGGGAGACGCTTTAAAATGGTTGAGAAACACTAGAGAAAAGCTTTAAAAAATCAATCAGTATTTTCCTGGTGGTCTTTAATAATGCATTATGGAGGACACACATGGGAATAAAAAGTGCAAATTATAGAGTGCGCGAAGGACCATGCAAATGGAATTGTGTAAAAATAAACAGAAATGAACACGCGCGCGCGCGCACACACACACACACACAGAATCCTAGATGATCTTTAAACGGAAGGTTCTGGTTGAATGCAGAGAGCCTCTCCTCTCTCTCTCACAGGAACTCCCTCAGGCTTTCCAATATGGAGGTACGCCCATCGACAAGGGAGCCATTGTATCACCTAGGAATATGGCTCCTGATTTCCATAACATAATGACTTATAAAATGTATACATTACATAGATTTGTGATCATGTTTTTAAATTAAGTAGGTACTTCTATCATCTTAATCCCACGTAGTGAGTGGTAGCCTCACATTTAGTGAAGAGGTCTCTCTCAAACACGCACAGTGCAAGGATCGCTCCATCAGCTGAGTACCAGCGTTAGTGGCACAGTGTATGATCATGGACTTCTCATCTCAGATGGAGTTTTGGATCCCCGTCTCTCTCACACACGGCAAGACAGGTGGAGCCTCTCTTCACTAGCAGAACAACAGGATGTCAGCAGAGATGACAGTGTAAGCACATCTGCCATCACTAATTTTATTCATCTGCCTTAACCTCAAATGAATACTCATGACATTATCTGTCGCACAAACAAGAGCCTGGGAAAGACGGCAAGAATGGTTAAAGTCCTTATGGTTTAAAAAAAAAAAAAAAAAAGAGGGGCAAGTGGGTGGCTCAGTTGGTTAAGTGTCCAACTTCAGCTCAGCTCATGATCTCACTGTTTGGGAGCTCAAGCCCTACGCGGGGCTCTCCGCTGTCAGCACAGAGCCCGCTTCGGATCCCATGTCTCCCTCCAGCTCTGCCCCTCCCCGTTCCCTCTCTCTTTCACTCTCTCTCTCTAAAATAAATTTTTAAAAAATTAAAAAAAAAAAGAATGAACCCTATCTCCCAGGTGGGAAATAACACATTAAATCTTCTCTGCAAAGCTGTTTGGAAGCATAGTCTAGAACCTTATAAATATGCTTCTGGACCAGCCATTTCACACTTTGCAATCTATACCAAGAAATGACTATAAAAAGCACAGAAACTGCTCTCGGCATAAGGAGCACAGGCAGTTATCACAGTACGATCATAATAATGAGAAAATTTCAAATAGCCCAAACACCTAACAAGGGGTAAACTGTGCAGGAATTTAAATTAATGCCAATGAATGATTTTAAGTACGTGTAGAAAAAGGCAGGCTACCCAACTGAGGGCAGGAGAGGAGCTCAAGAACGGGTTGGTGCAGAGGAAAACATCCAACAGACACTCATTCCGAAACAGGCACATGGTCAGTTCTGTAAGGTGGATTTAGCCACGAATTTCACCTTCTTCGTCACATGGTAATGCATTTTTATTCTAACACAACTTTCGTTCGCAACGCTATCTTCCTGCACAGCATGACCAAGCACCTCCCGTACAGTCTTCACTGGGTCCTGTGAGCACAGAAACGTGGAGCCACATATGGAAGTGATGGATGGAAACTTCCAGAAACCAGGCAGCAAAGTAGGAACCAACGGGAAATGTACACATGCAAACTGCTTTCTAACAGGAACTGAGAACTGAATACTCTACATCCAACGGGCCCCTTCTAGACTGGAAAGTCAAAACCTCCCTGTTTCCAGAGTCAGGTATTACTGTCTTGCCAGGGGAAGAATGACTTTCCATGTTGTTTTATTTTGTTGTTCCTCGTGCTCGGCAGCACAAGCCGGAGCGGACCCAGCGCCTGTTTGCTGTCGTCGTTCCGTTGAGCCCCTAACAAGGGGCTGCGAGTCCCGCTCCTGAGCAGCTGAACCAGACGACCACGCGTGCCAAGGACTCGCTCTAAGAAGAAAGGTCGCGTTGTGTCTCGGCCTATCTTGTGGGGCAAGATTTTAAAATGAAAGAGAGTTTGGATGTTTGTGGAACGGAAGTGTGCCTTAGTGGATCTGTTCGGGGAGGTTCTGAACCTGAGGTAGCAATCGATCAATAAAGAATGAATCTGCTCGACGCCCGAGACCTCAGGCAGGTCGAGGCCTTGGACCTTGGATAAAACTAAAGCGGACATGGGGGAGCAGAAGGAAGCCCAGCCTGGGAGAAGCCGGGGGGAGGGCCTCATGGTGCTAGTAACCCTGAACCCGTGGCGGGGGGGGCAGACACCACCCCCCGGTGGGGCCCATGGGGGGCATTCTCCCGCTTCTTCCATTCATTACCATGACACTGCCTCTGAGGCAGGCAGGGCAAGGTTGCCAATCCCCACGCAGGCTGGGCCCTGCAGCTGTGGGCAACAGTGGCCAGAGGCCCTGGCTCTTCCTCGGCATCCAGACAGCTCAGTGTAAACCAAAGTTCCAGATATTCCCAGGCGTGGGCAGGGGACGTGCGCAAGAGCAAGACTGGTGTGAGCAGGGGGGCCTCAGGAGGGGAGCTCTGGCCCCAGCAGGGCTCACTCTCTGATCGTCACATCTGTGGGGACTCAGTAAGTCCCCCAGCATCCCACCTTCCTCCTGTGGGAGCCCCAGGCCCTCCGGAAACGCTTCCAGAGCCGCAGACATTCTACCCCTGACGTCTCCCCCATTCCCAGCTGTCTAGCTCTGTGCCTGGCCCTCTGGGCACTCTGCTCTTTATTCGGCCCGCAGCCACCCCTTTGAGCCAAGTGCAAGTGCGGGACATTTTGCTCTAGGTGTGGTTCCATAACAGCACCTTAACCTTGCCCATGGGGAGCCTTACTTCTGCAGGCTCCACACCCCTTGCACTTCCCCTGGGGGCACGCTGGCCCCCCGCTAAGCAGGAGGGTGAGGCCCCTACTCCTCTCTGTTGCAGGCCTGCTGGAGTTGAAATTTCCATCAGCTGAAAAACAGGCAAACAAAGGAAGCCAAAAAATAAAAAATCAGGAGCACCTGTGTGGCTCAGGTTGAGGCCGACTCTTGGTTTCGTTTGGCTCAGGTCATAATCTCACGGTTCATGAGTTCCAACCCCACATCGGGCTCTGCGCTGACATTGAGGGGCCTGCTTGGGATTCTCTCTCTCTCTTTCTGTCCCTCCAACATGCCCTCTCTCTCCCTCTAAATAAATAAATAAACTTAAAATTTAAAAAGATAACAGGGCAAAATAAAATCAATTGAGTGCTTACAGAAACCATCTCCCTTCGAAAAAAAAAAAAGATAAAGGAGAGAGAGAGGGAGAGAGAGAGAAAAGGAAAGAAAAAGCAACAGGCCACCTGGGAAAGACTGCACACACAGCACATACATATGCACCTGGGGTCACGTGGGCACATCTATTGGGCAGAACAGAGACCAAAACTATTGAACACAATAATGCAAATGCCTCTAACCTATTAAAGCCTATTTCATGCTAGAAACTTATATAAAGTTTCCATTCTATATAAAAGAAACTGTAAAATGTTCCAGAGAGATTAAAAATAAAAGGATATGAAAAGGTATGCCCAGCAAAAGCAGTGACATTTAATCTGGGGTTACAATTTCAGTGCCGGATGTGGTAGAATTTGGAACAAAAGTTATTTCAAAGCAGACAAACGCTCACTGTAAACTGCTGGAGACTACAATGAGCAATCAAAATCCTGAAATGCAAGTGATTATATTAAAAGATCTAGAGAATCCAGGGCACCCGGGGGGCTCAGTCAGTTGAGCATCTGACTTTTGATTTCAGCTTAGGTCATGATCTCACAGTCCATAAGTTCGAGCCCTGAGTCAGGCTCTGTGCAGACAGCTCAGAGCCTGGAGCCTGTTTCAGATTCTGGGTCTCCCTCTCTCTCTGTCCCTTCCCCTGCTCACACTCTGTCTCTCTCTCACTCTCGCTTTCAAAAATAAGAACATTAAAAAAAGAGCTATAGAATCCATTTCTTAAGATGTCAGAGAGGCACTTAATGAACAAGTCAATAATGATTTTTTTTATATACAAAAATGGGGTAAAAAAGGAATGGATACTTACTTACCCCTAAATGTAATTACGTAAATAAAAGTTGTAGTCCAAATGCTGAGATCTTACTCAGTGAGGAAACCCTGCAGACATTTCTACTTCAGTAAGAAACACGGCCCCAGTGCCAATCGTTAACGGCTACCGTGACATACAGTCATGAATGGTTAGACAACACAATGAGAAAGCAATTAGAGGCATAAGAATGGGGGGTGGGGGAGAAGACCTAAAGCAATCTTTATATACGGGTAAGATTAGTATTAATACTGGTAATTTAAAACTCTGTATTATATACAGATGTTTGTATGTGTCTGTATAAGTCAACAATTATTTGAGGACATTCAAGAAGTTCAGCCATTTGAGAGCAAGAGGCAACAATGTCCAGTGATTTCAGCCCACGTCCTTGTCTCCCACACCCCAGTCCACGAAACCACTCTCAGTGCCGTGGCTGGAACGAGCCTCCCCTCCAAACCCCAGAAACTCTTTCTTGCAAGTCCGGGTTTGTGCACACCTTAGTCACCTGCTCTTTGCCCGGGACATCTGAAACCCCTCTCCCAACAGAACCTGGCCTCCAGAGGGGCGCCTGGGTGGCTTAGTCGGTTAAGCGTCCGACTTTCGCTCAGGTCATGATCTCGCGGTTCGTGGGTTCGAGCCCCGCGTCGGGCTCTGTGCTGACTGCCAGCTCGGAGCCTGGAGCCTGTTTCAGTCTGTGACTCCCTCTCTCTCTGACCCTCCCCTGCTCACGCTGTCTCTCTCTCTCTC
>NW_027551559.1:6287750-6477373 GCF_008692635.1 Crocuta crocuta
GAATTTGGCCTCCAGAAACGGCCTGCCCTCCACACCCTCACCCAGACTCTGGCCGGGCTCACAGCCTCCAAAAGCAGCGAGCCATGCCCAAGCCCAGGGGCTCCCTCCCTGGCCAGGCAGCCTTGGGAGGAGTCCCCGTGATCTATCCCTCACCTGTCACGCAGTGGGGGCACCACCTGCACCTCGAAAGGCTGTGATAACTCCAACGGGCCTCTCCGCCCAGTCTCCCCAGCCCTGAACGGGCTCCCCCATTCTTCCCAGGCTTCCGGGACAAGAATTTTGGCTTTCTGGCTCATCAGACAGATTCCAGTTACTATGCAGTGATTTCTCTAAATATTCAATTCTGTTTTATTTTGCTTTGACACTTGGAAACACATCTCTAACTTCCTAGATTCCTTTCTATCTCTCCTTAAGAAATTTCTCTCAGTGGAGTGCAGGTTCTCATGGATGGAACTGTGACCACATGTCCCCTTTTAACCCAGCAGCACGGTGTCTGGGGCAAGTCCAGGAGGCACACTAGGCATGACACAGGACACCAAAAATGACCAAAAATGCTATTTGTACACGGAGCATGGTGTAGAAGGACCAGGTCCAAGATGTTCAAATCAAAACAGGCTCAGATAATAACTCCTCTTTGAAAATCCACGCTTCAACTCTCAAAAGCTACAGGAGAAGATTTAAAAAGTAGCTTAGGAAAAAAGAAATACTTAAAGAGCTTCTGTAATTAACCATTTTGGAGCATGATCATAAAAGCTACGCCCACAAAGTACATTTCTTCAATGAATCATCTATCTCCTTGTGAAGGAAAATCAAGAACATCTTTTCCTAAATGACTGTAATGCAATCTCTATACGGGGGCTTGTTTTTCAGTAAATAAAAAAAGCGACGCACAATGGAAACTTCGTGTTGCCTGGGCAGACGCTTTTCCCACTTCATTTCCAGTTTTGCACAGCCTAGACTAAGCAGGCTTTCTCGGTCCTTACACTTCTTTTCTCTCTTAAAAAGAAAAAGGAAATGGATTCACTTAAACAAAAAAAAAAAATTGGACATTTTTAATGCATACAATTTGACGCGTTTGGAGATAGGCAGCCACCTGTGAATCCGTCACCACAACCAAGATAATAAACGTGTTCATCGCCTCTGCGTCTCCTCCCGCACCCCCTTTTCTGTGCACTGAACACTCAACACCCAGTTTCTGAGTGCCGCGCTCAGTCCTGTTACCTACAGGTGTCACGTGATACGGCACGTGTCCAGAATAGCCTTACCCTGTGCAACCGGGGAGTCGCTCAAAGGTAGAAAGCTTCCGTCCTGACACTTGTTGACCTCTGTGCACCATCTCCGTTTTCCTCCATCCGAGACCTGGAGGCCCGTGCACGCTCGCAGCGGTCTGAGACGCCCTCCCTTCTCCGGTCCTTGCTGGGAGGGGGGTCTCAGTCTGGGCCAGTCTCTGGGTCCCCCCAGCCCGTCCACAGCTCTGCGTTCTGCCACACGACGGTGACATCCCTGCCTTGACACCAGCCTTTCTCTCCAGTTCCAAACTCTCATCGGACTCCCAGACACCTTCACCTGGACGCCTGCACACGGCACCACACTCCTTCGTGCCCGCCTGAGCTCATGCTGTTCCTGTCTTCCCCAGACGCAGCACCCTGCAGCCGGTCTTTGCTCCTCTGCCTCCCCTCCCCCCGCCCAGGACAGGAAGTACCACCTCATCCCCCCCCTTGCAGCCTCTCTCACAACCAGAGTGACCACTGCGCCCGGGCAGTTTTCCCTGTGTGACAGCTTCTCATTAATCCTGGGCATAATTACATCATTTAATTCTGTGCGAGTCCAGGGAATGATGGGCCTTTTAATGAAGAATACCTGATATTAATGAGGTTTCAATACATAGAATATATGTATAGCGTATGTAAGCATTTGAAGTCAACGTCTGCAGTTCTTTTACAAAAGGCTAACAAAAAGCATGAAATACAAGAAACTCTACCCAGAGACTACGATCTCTTCACAATTCGGCTTTCCCTGTGTGGTCGGACCAACAACAGAGAAACCCAGCTCGTAGTATCCAGGCATGAGTATATTTTGTAGCATTGAAGGAGGTGGGAAAGAGAGAATGAAGACACGACCGCCTTCCACTGCCCCCTGCGTCCCCACGGTGCTGAACAGCGGGGGCCCGGGCCCCACCCCATGGGGCAGGAGCTCTTACTTCAATCTCCACATTAGGGCTCTCCTGGAACCTCCGACTGGTTTTTTCTCTGTGACAGATGTAGCACTAGAGGCTTTATCACTCATCAAATCTGGAAAATGACCTGTCCAGTGTCACTACACCATTTTACACATGAAGAAACGGAGGCTCAAAGAAATTAGGCCACTCAAAGCCAGCAAGTGGCCAAGCCATTCTTGGGGTTTGGGTGTTCCTGGCTCACGCTGCTCCCCCACAACTGCTGCCTGCCTGCTGTCTCCAAAGCACCAGGCTGACCCCTCGGGCCACGTCCACGGCAACTGTCTGTGTGGGACGGCCCCTCCCCATCCCGCTGATGTCTGCAAACCCACCAGCTCGCTGCCTCCCCTCACATCATCCTCCCTTCCCGGCCATACTCAGCACGCCTAACAAAGTCTGTAACTGAGGGATGTGTGGCGCATTAATTATGCTTTCACTTTGCACTGGCCAGACTGGAAGCTCCCTGAGGCCAGGTGTGTTTGTCTCTTCTGTGCCCTACACTCAACTCCACAGCCTAGACGCAGGCACCGCGACAACAAACACAGGCTACAACAAACATTTGTTAAACTGAATCGAGAAACAGTGGGAAGCCCTTAGATTTCCAGGAGCTTCTAAAATTTTAACGGTGGCCTTTATCTACAGAAATCCATCATCACTAAGCCACTCTATTACTTGTTGGGGAAAAAAAAATACCTGCCAAACTGAGGATACTGTTCATTATCTACCAGCTCTGAGGGCCCAAGCTCTCTGTTTACCTGTGCTGGGCATCAGCACCTCAGCGTTACGAGCGAAGCTGGGGCCATGCTTGGCTACATGTTCTGGAAGGCACTGTCCCCCCCGTTGACCACACACGCACAATCTCCTGTACTGAAAACGAGAAGGAAACCTTAGCTGTTTCTTTAGCTGTTGACCCATTCTCCAGCTACTCCTGGGGCTCTTTTTTTTTTCCCCCCCAACTGGAATCAGTTAGAAATCTTTTTGGACTCTGAAGGAAAAGTTCTTCTTTTAATTAAGGTTCAGCTTATCTGTATGGGAGTGTTTCCACTGCTTAGAAATGAGCATCTTCCCAGACTCGAGGTCTTGCTGGCGATTCCAATTATGCCGTATGACAAAAACACAGTTTCCCACACTGGGACGTGTGTGAAATGATAAGTGAAGGGGCATCCGGGAAAGATGGCAGCCACAGCAAGCCTAGGCTTTCCCCCAATGGAGGGGAAATACTCTTATTGCAAAGACATTCATCCTGTTCGCTAGACCACATTTTATGGAGGGGACCTTAAACTGGCTCATGTGAGTATCAGCCGGATGTCAATACTAATCTCCCAAGACATTTGCCCAACATAACCTGCCAAAATCAATGACCTCATTGTGCAAATACCAGAGGGGACCCGCCTGGGTCTAATCTTCAACACACACACAAGTGAACAGGGTTCCCAGGTAACCCAACACCCTACAAGGTATTTACCTAGCAGGCAGGAACATTCTCTGAGTAGCAACAGACTCATAAAGTGGCATTGTGGGTGAAAGTGGATTCCCCGCAATCAGATCATCCTAGATTCAACAGAAGGGATTCTGGACCCATGTAGGCCTCCCACAAGAAAGACTCCCAAGAACTCTTGGCTGAAACAATCAACTCTTTATAAAATCGCAATACCGATGACACTTTGCAGGACGCTACTTCCACCCCATGAGCTCCAGGGTCTCCGTGCTCTCCCCGCACTGTGAAACTCACAAATAACCAGACTGAAGCTTACAGAGGCCACACCAGAGGCCAGCGGATAGATGCCCTCCCAATTATAAAGGCATGTTTCCACTGTTAGCTGGTAAGACAGTCTTCAGAGTCTGTGCAAATCCTTAGAGCATTCAGCTTCCATCTGTCTCCTACTTAGCCTTGGTGACTTTGCATTTCCAACAAGGAAAGAAGTGTCAGCTACCCTCTCTAGATTCTGAGTTTCATCTTCCTCAAAGATGTAGGCAGCACGAAGCTGACATAGAATACAAAGCCATACATGTTGGCCACATCCCTGTGTACTCCACACTGAGCGTATTTGTAGTTAAACTATAGCACATACTTTATTATTTTTTTTACATAGCATGTACCTCAAAAGTAGACACGCAAAAGACAACCAAAGGAAGCGAGTGGCAGGATTTTAATTAGTCTACAATTATTTTATTTAACTTTTCCGTATTAATGATGTAATTGTCACCGTATGGGTCAGTAGACAAAACAGCGAAAAAAATACAACACATCACATTCCGTGGCCTGCGTAAAGTCTCAAGGCACAGATGCCTTTCTTTTAATCATTCTCATTCTATTTTTTTTTTCCCAGTAGTTTGTTTTGTTTGGCTTAGGGTTTGGGGTTATTGCTTATGTTTTTTAGAATAGCTGGGATCCAACAAAAAGAAGTGATACTTCATTATAATAACAACAGCTTTATAGGATTTAAGGATTATGGCCATTAATTCCCCAAGTATGTATTCCAAATAAATTTAATGATGTCACTATTGAGTTATTTATTGTAAGTGATCATAACCTTTGAACATTTGACTGGCAATGCAGATCCCAGGGACCAAATCCCACCATCATTCAGTATTACATTCCCTGACATTTGTAGAGTGCTATATATTTAAGTTTCAATAACAGAACACTTCTTATTAACACTAGTAACAAGAACACACATTCAGGGAGCACGGCGAAGGAGGGCTGGTTTTTCAGGACGGTGAACATCACAAGGGAAGCTGTGAGGGGAGAGAACAGTGGGGGGCAGCCCTCACCCTAGAGGCAAGATAAAAGCCAGCCAGCAAATGCAGGTCAAAAGCAAAGTTATATTCAGTACATCTGATTTCTTTTTACTTTCAAAATTTTACTGTAAAAGGTAAAAAAAAAAAAAAAAAAAAAACCAACAAAAAAACCCCACTAAAACCAGTGAAAACAAGCATTTTTAAAAATACAAGAAATAATAGGAGAGCCACCCCATAAATGCACCTCGTACACCACACATTACGCCAAAGTAGCTTTGGATGCTATAGTTTTATGTGTGTGACAAGCACAGAGACGCTGAGGACGTTAGAGCGAGAATCTCCCTTTCACATTCTCTTTCCTCCTTCCCCAGAAAAAGCCAGGAGGCTCCAGTCAGTCAGTTATGCTTTCTCCACCTTGTTTTCTGTGGGTTTTTGGTAGGCTCCAGGCTCCGAGCTGTCAATACAGAGCCTGACGCGGGGCTCAAACCCACAAACCACAAGATCACGACCTGAGCCAAAGTCTGACACCCAACTGACTGAGTCACATAGGGACCCCTCTCCTCTGTGTGAGGGCTGTGCTGCTACATATTCAAACTACGGACACACGGATGATCGGTATGATTCTGACACTTCCAGTTTCACTGACACTATGCTTTTAAGATTTATCGGTGTTGATGTATGTAGTCTCATTTATTCATTTGGGTCTTACCTAGCATTTCATTGAAGGAAAATCCTGTGACTGATTTATCCAGTTCCCCCACTGATTTGCCCACATGCCTCCTTGGGTTCGCACAGAAGACTCTTCGTAGCATGTCCACAGAGTAATTACGATAATTGTGACAGATCTTTCCTTCTACATTTCTTCAACCTTCTTCTTTTATAATGTGTTCTAGGCTTTTGTCTGTTTGCTTTGTGCTTCTCAGAGCGGACTTCATGGGCTCTCCACAATGACATTACGAAGAGCTTTCCCTCTACGTTTTTATGACAACCTTAGGGATTGGCTTTCCTCATTTAGATTTTCATCCACCTAGAATTCCAATTTTTATATGGAATGCAGTAGGCATCCGCTGTTTTCCATAAGGTAATTGATTTCTTTCTTTCGTTCATCTATTTCGTGTAGGCATTTTTCCGCCTGTCAGAGTCCATCTGTCTGACCCTATGCTAACTCCCCTCTGCCCCACAAGACAGGATCTCTGCGAGCTCTCCCTCGGTCCCCTCGGTCTGTTTACCCACACCTGGGCTAATATGACAGATTTAGATTTATTTTTTTTTAATAATGTGCCCCCATTTATTTCCCTCCCACAAGAAAATGAGTTGGTCTACAAAAAGTAAAAGTTATTTTTCATTTTTTCATAATTTTTAGAGTAATGCACCACTGTTTTTATGCTTCTCGGAATATTCAGTTCTTTACCTACACCCCCCACCAGGAGGTAAAAAGTAAAAGTGATTTTTGCGTATCAAGAGCATTACAGAAAATACAGATTATCCCCTAGGCATTTTGCGAGTGCATGCGTATCCTGTTCAATGAAAAATACTCCTTTAAAAAAAGACTGAGAGGAAACTGAATTTCAAATGACTCAGAATGGATTTGCCCATCTTTTAAAAAGTTTACGAGGCAATAAATCTTTGTGCTCAAGGAATCACCTCCTCCTTAGACTTGATAAAAATGGAAATGTTGCCATTCTCTAAGAACACCTCAGTGACTTTATTCTCCTCACGGGTCCCTTCTCTCCCTTGTCCATTATCAAGGCAAGGAGGGGACACAGCCAGCGCGTCGGCATGGAAGGAAGGTGGGAAAGAGCAGCGGTTTCCACCCCAGACTTGCTGCATGTGTTTGGCGAGTCACAAAATCTCTGTATCAATAATTTGAAATGGAGGATGTGGAAATTCTTTGCTACAAAACCTCATACGCCCTTTTTGCACCTTTCTTTTGCATCTTTGTTAAGGTAAAATTAGCAGGACGCCTGGCTGGCTCGGTTAGTGGAACAGGTGACTCTGAATCTTGGGGCTGTGAGTTCAAGCCCCACGTTGGTTGTAGAGATTACTTAAAAAACCAAAACAACAAGAACAAAAATATTAGTAATAAAATTGGGTTGTAAGAGTCTGTTATACCTCCGAAGTACAAGTCCTTTGTCATGTGTACTGATGTTTTATAGTTGTTTTTCTGTAGCGTGGATTTTCACTTTCTTCGCAGTGCCTGATTCAATAGTAAAAGTGTTTAATTTTGATCAAATCCTATTGATGGGTTTTTCCCTTTAACAGGTTACAATTTTTGGTGTATTCTACTTAACAAACAGCTTTCTAGCCCAAGGCTACCAAGATCTTCTTCAATTTTTTTTTCCTACTAGTGTCATAGTTTTAGAACTTTTAAGTCCGTGACCTATTTTCACCTGTTTTATTTTTTTAATTTTACATAGCTTTATTTTTAATCATAAATTATTACATGCTCATTGGAGGACATTAGAAAATGCAGAATACCTACGAATATTTTGTAACAACACTTATCAGGGACTTCTAAAAGGTGGTTCAACATTGTTTCGTGTGTCTGTTGGCCATCTGGATGTCTTCTTTGGAGAAGTGTCTGTTCATGTCTTTAACCCATTTCTTCACTGGATTATTTGCTTTCTGGGTGTTGAGTTTGGTAAGTTCTTTATAGATTTTGGATACCAACCCTTTATCTGATGTGTCATTTGCGAATATCTTCTCCCATTCCATTGGTTGCCTTTTAGTTTTGCTGATTGTTTTCTTCACTGTGCAGAAGCTTTTTATTTTGATGAGGTCCCAATAGTTCATTTTTGCTTTTGCTTCTCTTACTCTGGAGACGTGTTGAGTAAGCAGTTGCTGCAGCCAAGGTCAAAGAGGTTCTTGCCTGCTTTCTCTTCAAGGATTTTGATGGTTTCCTATCTTACATTTAGGTCTTTCATCCATTGTGAGTTTATTTTTGTGTATGGTGTAAGAAAGTGATCCAGGTTTATTTTTCTGCATGTCCCTGTCCAGTTTTCCCAGCACCACTTGCTGAAGAGATGGTCTTTACTCCACTGAATTTTCTTTCCTGCTTTGGCAAAGATGAGTTCAAGCTGTATTACAAAGCTGTAGTCATCAAGACAGTGTGGTACTGGCATTAGAACAGACACTCAAATCATTGGAACAGAAGAGAGAACCCAGAAATGAACCCACAAATGTACGGCCAACTCATCTTCGCCAAAGCAGGAAAGAATATTTTCACCTATTTTAATTCTGGGGGGACTGCATGCACGAAGGGTGCAAGTTTATTTTTTGCATATGGATATATCGGTGCTTTCATAACCTATTGTCAAAAGCTGATACTTTCCCCCAATGAACTGGCCTGGGACACAGTCAAAAATAAACTGGCCATGTAAGTGAGGAACTATTTGTGGACAGTCTGTTGAATCCCACTTCCCTAGGTGTCTATTTTTACACAAACATTACACCATGCTGATTACTATCATTTTATAAGAAATCCTGAATCCAGTGGGGTACCATCACCGTGTTCGGCTTTCTCAAATCTGTTTTGGCTAGCCTGGGTATTCCACATGTCCAAACACATTTTAGAATCTGCTTCTAACTCCCTACAAAGAGGCTTGCTGGGATTTCCAGTGAGAGAGCACTGAATCTACAGAGGGGGAATCTGGGCAGAACTGTCAACCCAACATAGAGTGTTTGGATCCTCCAACTATTTATTTCATTAATTTCTGACAATGGCATCTTATAGTTTTCTGTGTGAAAGAGTTACACACATTTACCCAGATTTATTCCTAAGTATTTCATATTTCTGATGCTATATTAAATGATATTTTTTTCAGTTGCTAATTGGAAGGTTCTAATACACAGGAATACAACGTATTTCTTGTAAACTGCAACCTCACTAAAGCCACTTACTAGTGCTGGTGGTGTTTTTAGGTTCCATAGGATTTTCCACATAAACCTATATTACTCTATGCAAATGTAACGCAGGCCACTTGGAGAATATCAGATTTTTTAGCAGTCACATTAAAAGTAGGTAAATTTCATTTTAACATACCTAGGCTATTTTTCCAAAATATTATTTTTATCATGTAATGATTTTTTTTTAATTATGATTGAAATAGTTTCCATTCTTTTTTTCATACTTTGTCTTCAAAAGTACAGGTGCACCTCGGTGCCTCAGTACGTTAAGCATNTATAAACCTCTATTACTCTATGCAAATGTACGCAGGCCACTTGGAGAATATCAGATTTTTTAGCAGTCACATTAAAAGTAGGTAAATTTCATTTTAACATACCTAGGCTATTTTTCCAAAATATTATTTTTATCATGTAATGATTTTTTTTTAATTATGATTGAAATAGTTTCCATTCTTTTTTTCATACTTTGTCTTCAAAAGTACAGGTGCACCTCGGTGCCTCAGTACGTTAAGCATCTGACTCTTGATTTCAGCTCGGGTCATGATCTCATGATTCGTGGGACTGAGCCAGGCATGGGGCTCTCTATACTGACATCATGGAGCCTGCTTGGGATTCTCTCTCTCCATCTCTGTGCCTCTCTGTCCCTCTCCCCTGCTTGCACTCTCTCCCTTTCTCTCAAAATAAATATACAAACATTAAAAAAATTAAGTGTTTACACTTGGGAGTACCTCTCCATTCAAAATACTGAAGTAGCAACTTGTGGCTCATGGCTACATTCAAGGGCAATGCACAGCCACACAGAGTCAGTCTACTTCTTATTCCTCGTCTGCAGGTCTTTTGTTCCTTATCTTGCCATTTTCACTAGCGAGGGCGTCTGTACAGCATTGAAGAGACATGGTGGTAGTGATCAACCCGACCTCACTCCAGATCGCAGGAAACAGCATTCAGTCTTTCACTATTCGGAGCGATGATACGCTTTTTCACAATTGCCTTTAATCATTTGAGGTGGTTCCTTCTCAGTCCTAGACAAGGAGAGCCACTGTGTGAAGAAGTGTCGAACTGTGTCACGTGCCTCCTCTGCATCCATGACACGTAGAGCATTTACTGAAACGATCTGTTAATGTGATGAATCACATCAACTGATTTTTTTAATGTTAAACTAAATTTGGGGGCGCCCAGGTGGCTCATCTGGTTAGGCATCTGACTTCAGCTCAGGTCATGATCTCACAGTCCATGGGTTCAAGCCTCACACTGGGCTCTGTGCTGACACCTCAGAGCCTGGAGCCTGCTTCGGATTCTGTGTCTTCCACTCTCTGTCCCTCCACTACTCACGCTCTGTCTCTCTTACTCTCAAAAATGAATAAATGTTAAAAACTTTTTTTTAAACTAACGTTGAATTCTTCAAATTCCATTTGGTCATGTTATATTTTATACATAAAACATATGAACACTTAGGAATATTTTTCATTGACAGTTTTGGTCTGTGATTTTCTGCCTTTGGTTTTGGTATCAGATTAATGGTGGCCTCATGACATGAGCTGGGGAACGTTCTCTCTCATTGTGGAATAATCTGTGTCATACTGGGATTATTTTATCCTAAAATTTTGGTAAGAACAGACCAGGAAAGACATCTGAACCTGAGTCTTCTTTGTGGGAAGATACTTAATTACATATTCAAATTATATACACATAGGGCTATTCAGACTATCTTTTCCTTAAATGAACTCTGTTAGTTTCTTTTCCAAGGAATTTTTCCATTTCATCTAAATTGTGGGATTTGTGGGCATAAAGCTCTTCATAATATTTCTTTACCTGTTAAAGACTATAGAACCTCTAGTAACTATCCCTCTCACAATTTTATTTTGGAAATTTCATCTTATTATTTGACTGCCTCGTTGATTTTAACAATTTTACTGGCCATCTCAAAGAACCACTTTTAGTCTCACTGATTTCCTCTACTGTTTTTCCGTTTACGATGTCATTGTTTTCTGCTCCTTTGTTTAATTTCCTTTCTTCTAGTCTAGACTACCTTTTCTAGTTTCTGAAGGCAGAACCCTAAGTTAGTTACTGATTTGAGCCCTCCATCTTTGTAGCAGAAACTACTCAATGCTGTAAGTTCTCTCTAAGCCCCATTCTCTCTAAGCATCCCCCCTATCTGGAAGGCATCAAGTTCTCATTCATCCACTTTAGCATACTCTCTGGTCACACTTGTAATTTCTTCTTGGACTCCTTGGCTATTTAGAAATGTGTTGTTTAATTTCCAATCACTGACTGGTTTTCCAAATTTCTTTGTGTGGTTTCTAATTAAAGTCCATTATGGTCAAAGGACATACTTTGTATGAGTAATTCTTTCACATTCAAGGGAAGGGATTTTTACAGTCAAGGATAGGGTCTATCTTGAAATGTTCCACATGCATGTTAAAGAACACATGCTCTGCATTGTTGGGTGGGGAGTCCATAAACACCTATCAGATCAACTTGTTTGGCAGGACTTTCAAAATCTCCTATGTCTTTGCTGACTTTCTTACCATCCCATCAGTTTTGAAGAGTGCTGTAATCTTTGAGTAAGACCGTGGACTATCACATCCTATATTTTGAGTCTCTTATCAGGTGCACAGGCATTTGAAACTACCAGGTCTTGATGAAGTGGGTCCCTTTCCATCAGGAAATGTTCCTCTGTCACTGGCACCTTGCTCTTTGAGACCCATCCCAGGAATTATTCCAACTGCTCTTTCCTGAAGGTTCTTCCCCGAATACCGTAAGTTCCTCCCATTGCATGTGCTAATTGGTGCTCAGGTAGAGACTTCCTAGGACCAGCTACATGTCTCTGGAGTTACTCTCGGGGCAGGAAGCTGGGGTGATCATAGNCTTTCCATTAAGTTCACCTCCCTGTAGCATCCCTTTGCCGGTGTCTCAAAACCATCATTCCATGTATTTTGTCCCAATTTTGCAGTCATTTAAGGTGGGAGGGCAAACCAAGTCTCTATGACTTCATTGTGCTGGGAGCCGGACATCCAAAATGCCTTCCTCTTTTGAGTACAACTATCACACGATGATTTTTAAAGTACGCTCGTTAATCTCAGCTTTGAATTTATTAGACAGCAAAACTGCTAAAACCAGCGTATTACAAAATCAACGTGAGGCAATTTGTACTCTGAGAGAGTGGTATATGTTAACAGAAGCCCAGGAACTAAAGCTGCTCGTTAAAATAAAAGCTGAACTTAAACCAGCAGACCCAAGCAGTCATAAATCACGGGTGGCGGAGCTCAAACACTTATTTGGCAAAAAGACTCCATCCTCAGCTTAGGACAGTTTATTGTTTCGGGGGGAGTTTCTCCCCAGCAGGGACCAGCAACGCTTCCAAAATCTATCCTAATCTCTCCCATCTTCTTTCATCACGGGTCCCCTGAGGCGTGGACCACTCCTTGCACTTCGATGGGTGCTTGTGTCCTCCCGGCCTTCACCGCCCGCCCCCGACACAAAGCCGTGTGGAAGGAAGTCCACCCTCCATCCACCTCCCAGCTCCAAGGCCCTGGGAGGTCGAGCACACACATGCCGCTGCACGGCCTGCCACCTGGGCGGCCACACAGGACCTGCGCTTAAAAGGGACCACATGACATAACACTCTGGTGACACTGTTTTTTAAATTCTTAACAACATCTGAGCAAGGAGCCTGCATCTGCAGTTTGCACGGGGCCCACGTAACACAGAGCAGATGTGAGCGCAGACAAGGTACAGATGTGTGTTTTATGTCCGCCGGGCCTTTGAACATGCTCAGGTGCATGAGAAAGTAGAAATAAGGCTCCTACAGCATCGAGCATCTTAGTTCCCTCGCACTTATTATGGGTTAGATTGTGTGCCCGCACCAAAACAGTGAGAGAGTCAGAGACAGAGACAGAGACAGAGACAGAGAGAGAGAGAAAGGAAAAAGGAAAAACAAGATATAGGAAGTCCTAACCCCAATACCTCAGAATGTGGGCTTATTTGGAAATAGTGTCATTGTAGGTGCAAGTAGTTAAGATGAGGTCACACAAGGGTAGACAGTCCCCCAGTATGACTGACACTCCTACAAGAAAGCAGTCACGCGAAGACCGACAGATGCAGGGAGAGCAATGGCAGAGGCCGGTTACGTTGCCACAGTCTGTCGGAGAGATGCCAGTGCCGGCCAGGGCACCACGAGAAGCCGGCAAGAGGCAAGGAATATTCTCCTACAACTGCAGAGGGAGCGTGGCCCTGCCACACCTCGGTTTCAGATCCGTGGCCTCTAGAACCGTGGGGGCAGCGCATTCCTACTCTCCCCAGTCCCTCAATTTGAGGTACTTTGGTCTGGCAGCCCTCAGACACTCGTCCAGCACCGGGCAGCAGGTACCTGAAGCCGCACGTTCACCTGGGAGCCAAAGTCAGCTCAGCCTTCCTGGTGAACACGTTCTCCTCTAAAACCTCTGGTTACTTCCCAGCACCAACGCTGCACTGCGGTCGCGAGGAGCCACGCGTCCCGGGAGCTTCCTGGACGGTGACAGCCAGTCCGGGCAGCCCCGGGTGCCCCGGGTGGGGGGTGAGGGGGCCTGGGCACGTCCCAAGAGCAGAGAGAAATGCTCGTGTTTGTGGTGGTGAAGCGGAGATGAAGAAATGATCATAAACTCCATTCTTGGGCCATGAAGTCCAAAAAGTAAATGATCCGAACCCACCATCCACCTATATCGTCCAAGAAATGTTTTATTCTTGCTATAGTCCCTACAGGGAACAGAAACCTCTGGACAAAAGTACCCAGAGGGAAGGCTCCATGTGACCACAGCAGGGTGGCTAAGTATGAAACAGACCATCTCCAGGCGGCTCTGGGCCCTCCACTTCGTCTCCCCTCCCCCCTGCTCCTCGCCCAGCTCCAGATCACCCCTTCCCAGTGTGATGAGTACCCTGCAGGCCCCTGTGCACCGGGCTGGGGGTTAGATACAGAGAGACACATAAACGCCCAGCCTGAGCGAGCTGGAGGCAGAGTGGACAGGATGTATGTGAGTTCATTAAAGCCTGGAGTATTGGCTAATACCGAAATCCATTCCACAAATAAGAAAATTACATTTAAGAGATATATATGTATATATATATAAAATATATATGCTATTATAGATCTCATACATATTATATGTTATATATGTTATGTCATATATATTACATATACAAAGCACTGCAAATACGGAATGAAAGGAAAAATATCATGGTGATGGTGTAAAATACAGTATTCACCTGTTCTCTCCAATTCTTGTTTACCCCAAATCTAGAAGTTTACTGTGAAGTCTCCTCCGTGTAAACCTCTTTATTGGATTTGGGGATATATACCTTGCCCCTTCCCTTGAGCCTGGCGAGGAGGATATTAGCGGCTGCTGAGAAAAGGAAACGTGAAACACAGAACACTGGGGAAGCTAAGTGAGGCGTTGCTTAGCAACTCTTAATAGGAAATAATTTAAACTCCAGATTTATTTTTTTCCCCGAGCACTTGCTGCTGCCTCAGCCTGGAGTCTAGAATTCGGGGCCCTTCCCGCCGGCAGCTCCCCTGCAGGCACGCACCGGCACACACGCCATCTCAACCAGACAATGATGGCGGCCTTGGTCACCAGTCCCCACGTCTCTTTGGCTAGAAGTGCATCCCACTCCATTACAAGCACAAAGTAGCTGGAATTCCATGATAAACACGACCTTTCATAGAGTCATTCACAAACACTGAAGGCAGTAACACTGCTGGCTCAGCCAGCAGCCAAAGCATCTCCACCTGGGGCCCCTGAAGGGCTTAGTTAGTCAAGTGTCCGACTTCGGCTCCGGTCACGATCTCGCAGTTAGTGGGTTCGAGCCCTGCGTCAGGCTCTGTGCTGACAGCTCAGAGCCTGGAACCTGCTTCAGATTCTGCATATCCCTCTCTCTGCCCTTCCTCTGCTCTGTCTCTCTCTCTCAAAAATAAAATAAACATTAAAAAAATTAAAATAACAAAGTGTCCCCACCGAAGTGGAGTCAATAACAGATGTTTTGGAAGTCTAAGGAACATTCTCCCTCCCATGTAACATTCTAGGTTTTCCATGAAAACACTACAGGTTCCAGACTGCAGTCATCATGTCCTTCAACTTCTGGCTGACTTCTCCAGGTGATGCTTCCAGACGGGGCTGCACGCACAGCGCCATCACGCAGCACGAGAGCCATCCTACACAGACTACAAAGAAGGTCACAGATGTACCCAAAGCCAGGGCAGCGCGGGAAAGGCTGTACCAGGCTGGATGGAACTCTGATCCCTGAGCTGGCACCCAGGCAAATGCCCTCCCAGGACCCTCTGGGTCTAATGGATTTTTCCTATGGGAAAGATACAGCCTCGCTGCAGGTGTATAGGAGCTAAGAAAGGACCAGATGAGAAAACCAGCCGAAAGAAGTGAAATGAAAAGGAATCTATTTATAAGGAAGTGAGGTCAGCTTCAGTATAAAAGCAGTCATTATTGGGGTGCCTGGGTGGCTCTGCTGGTTAAACGTCTGACTCCTACTCAGGTCATGATCTCCCGATTCATGGGTTTGAGCCTCACGTCGGGATTCTCTCTCTCCCCCTCTCTCTCTGACCCTCCTTTGATTGTATTTTCTCTCTCTCTTAAAAAATAAACTTTAAAAACAAGCTATCATTACTTTCCAATAATAATAATAACTAATATATGTACATGGACATTTGTTTCTTGAGTCAGGTATATCCAATTTCTCCTGTTGATTCATCTGAGGAATGAAAAACACATTCCCTTCAACAGGGAATATCTGCTGACAATATGAAACTATGATAGGATCCATTTTATGGCATCTCTAAGTAACAGCTTCTTCTCCAAGAAGTTTTTCCAAAGTTCATCTCATCAAAGAGGCTCAGATAGAACAATCCAGAATTCCCAATATTGTCCCTGCCTGATCATAACAATCTGTCATACACTGAGGCATGACAGGAAACACCCATTTTCTTTTTAATGTTTATTTATTTTTGAGGGACAGAGAGCTAGAGCATGAGTGGGGGAGGGTTAGAGAGAGAGGGAGACACAGAATCCGGAGCAGCTCCAGGCTCTGAGCTGTCAGCACTGAGCCCTACGCGGGGCTCGAACCCACGCGCTGTGAAATCATGACCCGAGCCGAATTTGGAAGCTTAACCAACTGAGCCCCCCAGTCGCCCCATCACACCCCACAGCTTCAGTGACAAGGAGCACATGGAGATGGTGCATGGTGATCATGGGGCCAGAATGCTGTGTTCAAGCTCTGTCTGTCTTCCTGGCTGTGTGACTTCAGGAAGGTTGCTCAGCCTCTCTGAGTTTTCATTTTCTCACCTGCAAATTCCAGTAATAATGGTACTTCAGTAAGCATACTGAATACTGGTACTGAAGTAAGTATACCTCAGAAGGTAGCAGAGATCAATAACTTATGTAGGTAAAGGCACTGAACGCCACTCGGGACAGGAAAGAACAGGGTGGCAGAGGCGTTTTCCATCACCATGACGGGGAAGCGGGCCGGCAGACGGGCAGGTCAGGTGTACACGAGTTCTATATTTCCACGAGTATCTGCACTGTGACCTCTACGTATGTGACACTCTGCTGCCCACTGGGACCAGAGCAGCAAACAATCACGTCTCCAAGCAAGGCCACCCGGTCTTGAAAACGTACACCGATGTGAGTGGGGTGGGGGAAGAACTGCACCAGTGCAGGGGTGAGTATGCCAGTGCCTGTTTCATTCCCAGACAGGACTTTAAGATGCCCATCTCCAGGACCAGGGCCTATGTTCCTCTACAGAAATGCACAGGAGGCGAAAACGAGGAGGAAGCACAGAGACTGTTCCGGAAACACCAGCAGAACTGTCTACTGGGACGAGGTCAGGGCTGGGGACGCCCAGGGCGGGTAGCCACAAATCCCCAGCTCACTGCACAGCCGGGGCACTTTGCCCTCACTCCGGCTGGAAACTAACAGTAGTTAGAATACAGAAATGCCACATCCACTAACCGCCCATAAATGTGCAGGGTCTCAAAATCACTGCGCTCCGGGCTGGGTCCAGCTGCCCTGTACCTCCTTGAAATCCACATTTTGTCAGTATTTCCTTTGCTATTAAAACAACAAGAATACAAGGCTTAAACACCCCTCATCTTTCTTGCGAAATGAAGTATTTGCATTACTTCTTAGTTTTTCTCAGGTGTGTCCTTTTTCAGCAGTAATGAAATGTTACCCAAAACGCCCCTGGAGAAACCTCCCTTGTGCATGAAGGCGTAGACATGGGCGCCTTTACTACTAAGGAGCGATCTCTCCAGGCTGGATTTCTCCAACCACAGGCTACAAAGCTCTTCCGATGGTCAATGAATCCTGCAGCAGGACTGCCCGCGACTGCACGGAAGGAAAGGCAGACTGATTCTGTACCATGTCACAGCCTATGAGAAGCCTTTGTCTTCTTTCATTTTCTTCTGCTTTCAATAAAAAAAATAAAATTAAAAAGAGATGTTTGCACACTGATGTCCTACTTTCGTAAGGAAACACATGTAGGCACAGGCGGAATGTCTGGCATCCTTTTAGGTAATGCAGCCAAGACGTGACTTCTTCCCGGAGCAACATGCTAGCCTTTCAGTTTGGCGGTACTTGAATAAATCTATTATACAATAACCTTGAGCATCGTCTCTCTGCCGAGGCTGAAATGAGGTTGTCAGGAACAGAAGAGTTCCCTTCAGTCTATTCAGTGAGCTGCTGGTGTGAAGGAAGCAGAAAATTGGAGTCAAATGCAAACAGGGCTCAGCTTTCTTGTTCTTGCTTGGCCAACCCAGCATCCGTGTGCTTAAGTGCCAGCCATTCAGACCACTGCTCTCCTTCCCTGCCGCCTTCTGAACTGGATTCTCATCTCAGAGGGACGATCTGAAGTCCGGAGCAATCTGCCGAGATGGAATGCATTCATTCTTGCTAGGAATTCATTCAACAAAACATCCTCTAAGAGCTTGGGCTTCACCCAGTAAACCAAAGCATGATAAAAACCTATCAGGCAAAACTTCTGGGTGTCAGGTCACTAATGTAGGAGCCCAGGAGAAGCCCTCACCTTATTCAGACAGGCAGCAGTACGCCGAGGTTCCCTTATGCACGAACATTCGCTCATGTTGGTGCTTCTCAGGTTATCTTCTCTTTGTTTTCATGAGTGCAACTTCGTTTCAACAGGATATTCGCCTTCCGGAATGCATCTGGTTTCAAAAAGTGTCAAAACCCACATGGCACGTGTTTCATCCCAAGGCGGGTTTACAGTTTAAGTGAGGCTCGATGTCAAGAGCAGTTATCAAAATCTCAGGAGGGTGAGCGGACGTCACACAAGACGCAAGTGGCTTCTCGCAATCCGCTTAGGGAACGCCGTGGCATCCAGCAGAGAGTCACAGCTCTCATGAGTTCAACTGTGTCCCTCAAAAAGGATGGTTTCAAGCCCTCACCCGCAGTACGGGCGAATGTGATCTTATTTGGAAACGGGGGCCTCCGCAGGTGTGATCAATTTCAGTGCATCAGAAGAGGCCCTAAATCCAGGAGGATGGGTGTCCTTGCAAGGAGAGAAGGGACACACGGGGGCCTCCCAGCGAAGGAATGGGCAAGGGTTGCCGGAAACCACAAGAAGCTGGAAGGGGCAGGAAGGATCCTCCCCTAGAACCTTCGGGGGGAGAACGGCTTTGCCCATACCTCAATTTCAGACTTCCGGCCCCAGGGCTGGGAGACACGATTTGTGAACCTTGGTTAACCCTCTTCAGGTAGGGCTCGCCCTCCCAGGAAGGGCCCGGGCTCTAGAGGCTCTCACCCTCGGGCCCCCGCTACGCTGTCACTGCACTGTGCGTGCGCAGAAGACAGAACCAACCCTGTACACACGGCCACTGGTTTCTTAAAAAATTAAAAATAAAATTATCTTATCGACTTGACCTAACGGAACAGAGAAAGCAAGTACCTGAGAGAAGCCTCCACGAACATTCCCTTCGAAGCTGTCCGAGTATCTGTCTGACCCACTCGGGAAAACAAGAACGAAAACAGGAACAGCTCTACTCTCCCGGCCTCTGCATCACCGTATGAACGGGACACTCAGGACACAGACGCGGCGCGGCCAAATCGGCCCAAGCGAGCGGCGAGGCGACAGGACTTCCCTCTCAAACACAGGCGTCCGGCTACGCAGCTGGAGCACAGAGCCCTGCAATTCACCACCGACTCCACTCGGAGTTGCTGGAACCATCAAGAAGATAGCACTTTTGGGGCGCCTGGGGGCTCAGTTGGTTAAGCGGCCGACTTCGGCTCAGGTCATGATCTCACGGTCCGTGGGTTCGAGCCCCGCATCGGGCTCTGTGCTGACAGCTCAGAGCCTGTTTCGGATCCTGTGTCTCCCTCTCTCTGTGCGCCTCCTCTGCTCATGCTGTCTCTCTCTCTGTCTCAAAGATAAATAAATATTTAAAAAAAAAAAAAAGAAGATAGCATTTTTAAACCCTTTTCATACGGGAGGCAGCCCAGTAGGGGGAGGGGTGCTGGCAGGCGGGAGGGGGCGTCGGGAGGGCAGGTTGGTGCCGAAGTCAAATACCACGGCAGGGAGGCTCTGCGCGCAGCCCAGGCACTGAGGGCAAACTGGCCCCCGGCTTCCTCTGTTCCATTTTCCTCGATTCCCCAGGGACCCCTTCCAGCCCTGGCTCCTGACCCTCCTCCAAGCAGCCACCCCTCTAACTGCTGGTTCTTCCCCACACGCTGCAAAATCACTCCTTTGTACCTGATCAAAACAGACAACTCGTGGCCACCACTCTTCTTCCTGAGGGTTCGAGAGCTCGTTCTTTTAAAAGCACCCCTGAGGCTCAGGACCCTATAATACAGGGCTTCTCAGCCCCGGCACCGCTGACATTTGGGGCTGGATCGTTTTCTCCGGGAGGCTCTCCAGTGCACACCATAGGATGTTAGCCACATCTCTGGCTTCTACACACTGGGGGACCGTAGAGTCCCCCTATCAGGGTGGGACACTCAGACATGTTTGTAGATGTGGACAAATACCCCTGGGGGTAAAATCGCTCCCAGCAGAGAAGCACGGGATCATGAAATAGAGGCAGCCTCTAGAGCGAGGCCCCCCACGATCTAGTGTGCTGCTCCATTCTCTGGACATCTGGCCACAAGCAAGGTCCTTCTCACTTGTACCTTGTGTCCACACTTGTAAGGCAGAAGTGTGACAATGCCCCCCTCAGGGAGCAACCTGGGGATAAGTGAGGTCACGCAGGAAGGCATACAAAACAGGACCCGGCAGGCACAGACCTGTTGCACATGCTGCCTACTGATCTTCGGTGCTCAGCACTAGAGATGCCGAGGACTAGGATCTATATTCACTGTGCGGAGAAGCACCGGCCTCACCTTAAGAGAGGCCTGCCCTTTGCCCTGGGCTCCCATCCTCTCTAGACCCCTGGCAGGTCCTGCGTGACAGCAAGTGTCTGCGGCCTAGTGGCCTTGGCCAACAGTCCAACTGTGATTTACGTGGGGGACAGGGGGCCACGCGGGGTCAGCTGTGCCTCTAGAGCTGGAGACCACAGTGCTCAGAGCAGGCTGGGAAGGCTGGGGACAGACGGTCAGCCCCGCCGGCAGTTCCTGACTGAGTCCCAGCAAACCCTCTGCACAGAGGGGCTCGGCCACGCTCCCTGGTGGGCAACACTCCACACCTGCTGCTGGGCTGTCCTCGACTCCACAGGGAGGGGGCAGGGACGCGCCACAGCCGGGAGCTGCCCTGGGGCCCTTCCCTCAGCTGATGCTCATCTGTTCTTTTTTTTTTTTTTATGTTTATTTATTTTTGAAGGAGAGACAGAGTGTGAGCAGGGCAGGGGCAGAGAGAGAGGGAGACACAGAATCCGCAGCAGCTCCAGGCCCTGAGCTGTCAGCACAGAGCCCGACGCGGGGCTCGAACCCACGAACCGTGAGATCATGACCTGAGCCGAAGTCGGACACCCAAGCGACTAAGCCCCCCAGGCGGCCCCTCTGTACTTTCTTTGTAGTGAAACCCCAACCACGACAGTTTCAATGGGCTCTGCGAGTCCTTCTAACAAGTCCTCAAACTTCAGGCCGGTCTTGGGAGCCTCCACCTGCCACTGGTGTCAGCGCTGAGCCGTCCTACGTGGAGAGCACCCCCTGTCTGTGCAGGCGTGCCCCGCCCCCTACGGCAAGACCGGGGACGGTGCTGTCTGTGCAGGCGCGCCCTGCACCCCTACAGCAAGATGATGAATTTACCTCCTGCCAGTAGGAACCACACCCCCTTAATTAACAGCGAACTTGCCGCCACACTTCTCACAGGTCAGTGCTCACTGGGGGGTCCCCCTCTGTGGTGCTCGAACAGAAAGGTGCTGGGTTGTGGTCAACATGACAGAATACTTCCATGTTAGATCATTGCACTGACCGTTTGGGGCAGGATTTCAAAGCCCAGAGGAGGAGCGGGCGCAAGTGTCCCTCCGCCGGCAAGACCCATGAGCGGGCCCACGGCGGGAGACAGCTGACCAGGCCCCCAGCTGGGAAACACGGCGACGGGAGCCGCAACCCGGAGCCTGGCTGCGGCCTGTATCACATACGCAGCAGGAACNGCCCGGGGCCGCCGGCTGCACCGGCCACTCCTCCTGCAAAGTCAATGGGGCCACGCTCCGCACACACACCCCTTCTGCACAGGGCCCGGGCGGCTGCGGGAGGCAAGGGTCCACCCACAGGTGGGGCAGCAGGCTGGGGAGGGCGCGAGGAAGTCGCAACTCAGCATGAGCTTGGACCCAAGACTGTCAGAGCGTGCAGAAATCACCAAGACCAGACACTTAACCAACAAACTCAGTGCCTGACAGAAATCAATCTTGACTCAACAGCTCCAAAATAAGAATGTTTAAGATACTCTAAGAGATTCTTTTTTTTTTTTTTTAACTTTTTAAATGTTTATTTGTATCTGAGAGAGACAGAGCGTGAACGGGGAGGATCAGAGACAGAATCAGAATCAGGCTCCAGACTCTGAACTGTCAGCACAGAGCCTGATGCGGGGCTCGAACTCACAAACTGTGAGATCAGGACCTGAGCACAAGACGGACGCCTAACTGACTGAGCCCCCCATGCACTCTAAGATACTCCAAGAGATTTTTAAAAGCAGGTGGATAGTAGCAATAAAACCAAACTGACTGTTATAAAACCAAAAGATAGGTAAAAACAGAATAAGTTTCTACAAAAAAAAAATCCATTGTTAAATCTGGAGATGAAAAACTAGAGCCGCACAGCCTGCTGGTGGCCGAGGGCTCTCGTACGTGTGAAGACACAACGCATCCCCTGCCAGGAGTCTATCCTCGAAGGGGGATGGTCAGTCACTGGAAAAACTGCAGCAGGTTGAGCGAGGGGTGCAGCACATGATGGGGGGGGAGCCCTGGAGGTCGGGGAGGCTGCTCTAAGAGCTACAAGGTTAATGGAGGTAACACAGGGCCACACAACACGTGCAGAAAGAGCACCCCAGGCAGGTAGGAGGTCCTTATCCTGATTAATTGGTTCTAGCAAAACAGTAATAATAAAAACAAAGCAAACACTACATTACTAGTGAAATCACAAGGTTAGGCTGGAAGCAGATGTGAGGCCCCTTGCACAGTATTGCTCTGCATGACAAGTCCAGGCTGATATAGTTAGAAAATACAAAACGTGTGAACAGAGTGAATCCAGGACTTGAAAGGAAGAAGAAAATGTTTACTTAAATTATCTTACGATGATAATACTGTCTATATAGATCAATTGAGACCCTCAGATAAACTAACAAAGCTAAGAGTTCACTCCAAGATTGCCAGATACAGATAAGCATTTAAAAAAAAATAGTATTCTTATGCACCAACGTGCACCAAATAGAAAAGGTAATTAGGAAAAAAAAAATCCCTTTGGGGCACCTGGCGGGCTCAAGGTCGTTAAGCGTCCGACTCTGGATTTCGGCTCAGGTCAGGATCTCACAGTTTTGTGAGTTTGAGCCCCGCGTCCGGCTCTGCGCTGACAGCGCGGAGCCTGCTTGGGAGACTTTCTCTCTCCCTCTGTCTCTGCTCCTCCCCAGCTCATGGGGTCTCTGTCTCTCTCAAAATGAATAAACTTTTTTTAAAAAATTAAAGAAACAAAAAAGAAAAAAATCCCTCTTTTAAACAAAAAAACTTTAGGCACCTAAGAACAAGCCTAACTAAAATGACCACTGACTTTATGAAGGAAAGAAAAGTCTTCAGACAAAAGAAAACCGTAATTATTGGGTGGACATACCATGTCATTCCATGGAAAGAGTCCATGCAATACGACAGCAAATCTCTGGATCTTAAATAGTGCCCTTTTATTACTTCCCAGAGGTTTTACATCATCCGACGCAAAAACTGAGAAATTCCATAGAATTTAAATCCAGATCTCACCTGGAGTCTTCACCGACCATGATGCACTGATTCTGTAATTCATACGGAAAAGTAAGCTCGGAGGACGCAGGACACAAGGAAAACAGAGGCACAAAGACACAATACTGGCCCTTCCAGGCAGCAAGGCTCTTATAAAGCCACGTTGTCAAACAAGGCGGGGGTGACGCAGGCACTGACCCCCGCGGGTGCTGCAGCCCCACAAGCGGCGCCCTGGCCAGTGTCCTCTTCCAGTCCCACTAGTGATGGTGAAGGTGGGAGGGACAGCGTGTGCCCTGACGGCGCCTGGGTGAGGCCAGAGTGTGGCAAGCGGGCGGAGGGGGGATCTGGGGCGGGGAGGGAGCGGGGAGCCTGGGAGCCCGGGCTACACACCGGGCCCTGCAAAGGGCCTGAAGGAGACAGTGATGGGGAGGCTGGCCAGGGGAGCTGTCCGCAACAGCAGCGTCCGCCCCCTTTGCAAGAGAAACTGAGGCCAAACGGGATGATGGCTTGGCAGAGGCCAGGAAACAACCAAACCACCTCCTAAGGGAACCCACTGGAAACCTCCCCGCTGGGGAGCTCATCCAGGGCTCTCTCCAACTGCAGCAGGCCAGCAAGGCTCTCCTCCGGGCGGGGCACTTGAGCCTTCTTGTCCGCTGCCATCGTGAATCTCTCTTCTCTGGCCTCTCCTGCATTCCCCTGCGCTGGTCCTGGCCTCCTAATGCCTTCTCCTCTATTCATTTCTGTCTCTCGTTCCTCTCCCACCCAGCCCCAGTTCTTGAGTCCCCATCAGCTCTGTGACAGCCCTCTCAGCGCTCAATGCACGCTCTTCCTGGATGGCGACGGGACCCTATGGCTTCGATTACGAGCTTCAAGCTAGCAAGCTGTAGGTCATTTCTGCAGCCCAGCCCTGCACCCTAGACAACATACCACTTACTCAGGCAATCCGGGGGACACACCCACATGGCAGCACAAAGGGGAGAAAGTCCCAAAGAGCAAACATCCTTCAGATGTGGCCATTTTCTAAACCAACAGCCTCCTCCCCAAGGTCAACATGAAGATCCATGAGTTTCCCAACAGGTGTATGAAGCAATCCCACTGATATGAGGGAAGCAGGGTGATATAAAATCAGGGTCACAGAGGTATGTCTGCAAGGAGAAAGCTCTAATAACTGAGAAAGAGTACACCTTCAACAACCAGTTGAAGAGTTCAGGTAAGGCCCCAATCCCAGAGGGATCCTGGAATAGTAAAAAATTTCATGGACTGGGGAGACCACGCAGCTACACACAGTATGAGAAGTAAATCCAGACCCGGCCATCTGAAACAAATGACGAGGCGGGACCCAGGCACTGCGCCCTGGCTACCCAAAGGTCTAGTAAGTCAGAATGGGCACCGAGTGACTTCACCCTCGGGGCACCAAGAAGACCAGCTATTTCAAGAGGCTTTCTTCCCAGCTACGGGTCTCCCATTTACAGTTTAGGGCCAGGTTTACGGGACTAAGTATGTCATCAATCAGAGCATATAAAGAAAACACACACACACAAAAAAATTTTAACAGCTTACCTGGTCCCAGGGGGAGACGGTGCCGCCAAAACACATGAACAGGTACCCCATGGCCACTAGACATATCCATATCAGCAAAGAGAAAAGGCGCAGCAACTTCTTAAACACGGACTCGATGCACACGAGGATGAATATCGCAAAGAAAATCGCCAGGGCAGTTGGGACTGTTATTAAAAATGCCACGTGGTCTTCAACTTCCTAAGAGGAAGAGAAACATTGCAAAAGTATAGTTTAGAAACACGTGAGGGTTCGTGTCCTCAAATGCCGTCCGCATTAATCGGTGTCAGAATACACCAGGTTTTAAAACATCATTTCAGGGGCGCCTGGGTGGCTTAGTCGGTTAAGCGTCCGACTTTCGCTTAGGTCATGATCTCGCGGTTCGTGGGTTCGAGCCCCACGTCGGGCTCTGTGCTGACTGCCAGCTCAGAGCCTGGAGCCTGTTTCAGAGTCTGTGACTCCCACTCTCTCTGACCCTCCCCTGCTCACGCTGTCTCTCTCTCTCTCTCTCCTAGAAATAAATAAAACATTTTTTAAAAAAATTTAAAACATCATTTCAGAAGCGGAATGGTTGGAAGTCCTGAAGAATTTAAATTCCCCCTTCAATAACGATGTTTCTCAGTAGAAGTAACCCAGTACTGTATGTGTAAATTATGCAAAACGGCTGTGCCACCGCATTTAGATTTTCCCTGATAAATGGAGAAATGGATTTTGTGCCAAAGTGAATGTAAGGATATTTACTATCAGGTTAAAAATAAGACAACCAACTTCCCTGCCTGAATCCGAGAATCAGAAGTGCCCCGGCCTCAGAAAATGAAGGCTTCCAAATGGATTTGAAATATTTTATTTAACAACCTAAAAACTCTCTGAGTCTCTAGGGCGATGGGCTTTTATTTTAATGCATGGCAATTAATGTTTTAACGGGATCACAGGTTAACAGAGAAGGATTGGAAAGTACTAACTATAGAACACGAGAGAGCAGGAAATACTTACGTGTGCGTGCCATTTTGCTGGCTTCCCTCCCCACTTCTCTTGCGCTTCCTCAGCAAACAGAAAATGAGCATATAGCATTAGCCTCTTCCTAATGCGTTTGCTGAAATCCACTTTAGCACACTAATGCTCATTTTCTATCTTATCTGTTTCTAGCCACACACACCAAAGGCACACTCTTTCTATTCTATAGGATTCCACGACGTGATAAACATCGTGCTTCCCTTGGTCATGGCAGCAAGATTCAGGCGTTAGTTTCGGCAAAGCGCTGCCAGAACGTGGCCCGTGAACAGCATCCCCTGTGGGCTGGAACACAGCTAAGGTCTTTAACCCTCATCCAAACATGCAGAGCCCCTAAAGCACCCCCAGAACTTTCCATCAAAGAACCCGCATGATCAGGACCCTAAGAACACTCACTGAGGCTTCAGAAAGGTAAAAGGTATACTAACATCTGGGACTCTGGGGACGGTTCTTTCAAATACTAGAGCCTGGTGAGCCCTTGACCTTTTCTGGTCCGTACGGGGTCCACCCCATCCCATTAGCAGGCCCCAGCTTCACCCCGGCGATGGCCCCATCCCAATACCAAACCACAGGGAAGCAGAGCACATGGGCCAAATCACACAGAGACCTCTCCAGATTAACATCAAGGGCAGAGAAGGAGCCCTGAGCCCTCCCTCATCTGACTTCATTTCCCTTCCTCTCCCACCATCACTCGCATTCCATGATCCAAGACAACAGCAAGAACAATCACGACAAATACCAACGGATACACATTCCTGTAAGTGTTCTCTAATATTTATGACACCCCTATTTGGGGCACGGAGTCTGCACGATTCTGCAGATGAGAAAAATGAGGCCCCGAGAACGAGACTGAGCTGCTGTGGGGCGTGGAGCTGAGGGTGCGGGGGAGGCAGGGGTCCGGCCGGGGCCTGTGCTGGCCGCCACTGCGGTGACCACGCGTCTGCTCCCACAGCAGGCGGCGCGCAGGACCGAGGGGCCAAAAGAATGAATGTTTGCAGAGCTGGCGGAAGACAAGATTATCAGACGGATGTCCTTCCTCATTCTCTCCTTCGCTGCCACTCTTGCCCGTGATGAAGTGCCGGAGCTGCACTCACAGCCTCAGACACGTTTTCCAATCAGTGCCAAGGGGATCAGGTGGGCCGCAGGTGGGGGCGCTCCCCACGCTCAGACACCACAAATAAGTGTGTACGTGGACATGACAGCATGTCCTCTGAGGACACCCAACTTGAGATCACGACTGCCGCGCACACGGAGCCGTGACAACTTATCTTATTGGAAACCTCCCAAAATGAGCTGAACCTGGACAGAAAGTGAACTTGTAAATAACCAAGTCAGCTAGTTTCCTCGTATGACGGTTAACTTCCTTCACTGAGAGAGTAACGGAGGAACAATCCTTGACTTTCTTGGCTCTCACTTATCTGGGAAGACTAGAAATGATGTGAAAATATGCCTGACAGTAAAGTGAAAATCAGAAAGTGCAGGAACAGAGAGGAATAGGACGTGTGGGAGATGTTCGTTACCTGGGCTTCCCTGTAGTTGAAAGGATCTAACTGAGGGCCGCCTGGGTCGCTCAGGTGGTTGAGCGTCTGATTTTGGCTCAGATCATGATCTCACGGTTCATGAGTTCCAGGACGGCATCAGGCTCGCTACTGTCATCACGGAGTAGATCGTCTGCTCTCTCTTTCTGCCCCTTCCCTGCTTGTGCACAGGCTCTCTCTCGCGCTCTCTCTCAGAATTAAATGAAACATTTAAAAGAAAAAAGAAAAAATCTACTGTAAAGAAGACAAAGACCCACCATCTTACTGTGCTGGGCACGTACATACAGTCAGACTTAATATTGTTTTGGGTTTTAAATGCTACATTTTTTTTTTTTTTTTTAATTTTTTAAATTTCAGGGTCTCAATCACTGAGAAGTGCCTTGTCTGGGCTGCAAGGTGACCTCTCCGTTAGGCACAGCAGACACAGCGCCTGGGTCCTATGACACGTTTAAGGGCGCACAGTGTGTTTTAATTTCTTTTAAAATCGAAACAAAACACACACACACACACACACTCACACACACAAGCTCTTAGGATCGAAAGTTACATACACGTTCATGCTAACACCGTTGTAAACTATGACTTTTAATACACTGTTAGGGAGGAAGGGGATTCCCAAGGCGCCTTCATCAAATGCCCCAGATCCTCGGGGCTGGCGTTGCAGCCTGTGGGCCGATGCCGGGCAGGACCGACTGGGCCCCGCATGGCATTGGAGAACTTCCAGCATCATATGGCACCCCCAGGCCCCTGCGGGGTGAGCCAGGGTCCCAGTGGGCCAACGGCTTAACATAGCCAACGAACTGCTGTTCAGGAGGCCGGTGGCCCTAACCACCTCCCAACCTGAGCCCAATGAAGAATCCGGCTCTTCTCCAAAGAGGACAGCCAGCAATTTATCCTGCAGTTGCCTTTTGAACCCAAACTCCAAACAAGTTTTAATAGGGACTCCTCTACAAAATAGGATCTTTTATAGGGTGTCAAGGAAAACACTGCAGAGCATTCATTAAAGGACGTATAAGCTTAGGAACTGCATTCCTCCCCAGTGTCCTGCTGGCATCAGAGGCCTCTCTGGAGAGGAAGTTAGTGAAATGCAGGAATGCCCTGGGTCCTTGCACCATGCTGCCCTCCCCCATCCCCTGGGCCATTCCCAAAGGATGAACAAAGCCACAGAGGCACACCCCTTGGCTGTTTTCCTCAGAACCTCTTCAGTTTTCAAAATTCAGAGTAGGAGACAGACAACCTAGCTTAAAATCAAGTGAACTAAAACATTAAAAACACTGTCAAACTAACTGAAATTCACCATACCACACAACTTAGTGAAATGTACAAAAATCCCTTTATTAGGAATAAAATGCCTTTAAAACATGCCTTAAGTAGGTTAAAAAATTCACAACCCAAACTAAATGAAATGTATGAAAATGCCCTTATTACTACTGAAGCGTACTCAAATGCCTTTAAAAACATTTTAAAAGTACCTTATGATGAAATGTACTAAAATGCCTTTTCATAGGGACATCTCGGGCAGGGTATCAGCTGTGTAATAATAATGGGCTTCTCTTGCTCGTTCCCTTCGAACACTTTATCCTTTCATTTCCAATGCATTTTCTGGTAATTCTGGATGGCTCCTAATTGCTAGGCCTATTAAATACCCATCGCTTTTATGTATTATGTGTCGGCTCTTTTGTTTCTTAGAAGCTTTTCCGTAGGGCAACAGATTATCTATAGTTTCATTCTCGAATTTTTCTTTTTTTCTGTTAACATTTTCATTGACGTGGTAAAGGACAGCCTCATGCCAAACACTGCTTTTCTATAAAAAAGAAAGATTTTGGTGGAGTGCTTTGAGGTCCTACAGAGGGAAGGTAGGAACCCATCCCCACTTACTTCTGTGTGACTCAGGGTGAGTGACCAGCTTCCCTAAGCCTGTTTCTCCAGGTAAAAAGCAAGGCTGGTGGGAGTACATACAGATGCACCATAAATAACAAAACTGTTACCATGATGACCATCACGTCTTTCTCCTTCAAATCGCAATGCTTTCTCACCAAGGCTGGTCTTGACTGTTCATTATTGGAATGATGCCCATTTTACATTCTAAATAACATTTTATCACCACAAATTATTTTGAAGGGCTGTCACGGGGTAAAAATAAATTTGTTTTTGGTTAGGATATATATTTGACTACAGGTGTATGTGTGCAGATAGATATATACTTTCATTCATTCATCCATGTATTATATATACGTGTGTGTGTGATGCAATAGAAAATGTTTCTCACTTTTCCACGTGTATAGTTATATTCCATTTTATCATGAGGTATGAAAGGAATAAACACAAATTCTGATTAAATAATTCTACAAAACTAAGGTGAACTAAATCAAAGCAGATTTCAATAAATGGAGGGATATTCCATGCTCATGGATAGGAAGACAATCTTGTCAGGATGTCAATTCTTTCCAAATTAGTCTACAGAACCAATGCAATCCCAATGAAAATCCCAGCAAGTTATTTTGTAGATATCAACATACTGATTCTAAACCTTGCACGGGGAGACACAGCACCTAGAATAGCCAACACAATGTTGAAGGACAAGAAGAAATTAGGAGAACTGACCCTACTTGACTTCCTATCTTACTGTAAAGCTATAGTGACCAAAACAGGAGTGGCAAAAGAAGAGACAAATAGATCGACAGAATGGAACAGAGCCAAATAAACGTAGTCAAAGGATATCTGACAAAGAGACAGACAATTTGATGGAGCAACAACAGTCTTTCCAACAAAACATCTTAGAACTAGACATCCACAGCAAGAAGAAAAAAAATCTAGATACAGACTTTAGACTTTTCACAAAAAGTAACTCAAAATGGATCACAGCACAGATCTAAAGGTAAAATGCAAAAGTAATTCTGAAAGCTTTCCCACACCCAAACCTCTGTCAATTTGTCCTGATGAATTATCAATTACATGCAAATACTTTTTAAATAAGCACAAAGATTATAGGAATGTGTAACGCACACCTGTTTACACCTAGTTAGAAACTTGTTTACACCTTGTCATTCATTACTTGTAACTCAGTGACTTGTTCATTCACAGAAAAATACAGCCTAAAGTCTTGATCATATTTACTTATTCTCAGTTCCTATTACACAGGCTAGCGTTCTCACCCACATTTTAAGAAATAAAGACATAAGGGGCACCTAGGTGGCTAGGTCAGTTAAGCATCCAACTCTTGATTTCAGCTCAGGTCATGGTCTCACAGTTACTGAGATCGAACCCAGTGTCAAACTCTGCACAGAGTCTGCTTAGGATGCTCTCTTTCCCTCTCTCTCTGTCCCTCCCCCACTTGGGTGCACTGTCTCTCTCTCTCTCCCTCTCTCTCAAAATGAATAAAAAAAAAGACATGAGATAAGTGTGTTTTAATGGACAATGGTTCACACGAGGCATCAAACTTTAAAGAACTTTCCCTTCTACAACTGGACCCCAAATACAAAGTATTCCTGAAGGATCACCAGTCTCACAAGCAGCAGACAAGGTCTCCAAGCCACTCCCCTAACCAGCCCTATTAAAAAAGACAAACAAACCAGAAAATATGAATGCTGAGCCCTTGGCAGAGGTGGGCGTGTAGACAGGAAGCCGGGCCCACAAAGGCAAGGAGCCAGGGGCCGCTGGAAGGGGCAGGGACAAGCGTGCGCCTGCAGGCAGCGGGTGCATGGGGGTGTCTAGAGGCGGAGACGTCTCAGCAGCAGGTGGATCCAAGGACTGCGAGTGCAGGCAAAGGAGACGGAGTAGGCCTCAACGGGGACACATTCCCGCTATCCTGGAAAGAGAAGCTAGCTGTTCTTAGGTAAAAGCTTCCCCACTTAGAACCGCAGTATTCCAACCAGTTAAAATCAACGTCTTGAAACAAAAATTGCCAAAAATGACCAATCACTAAGAACATGGGTCCACTGAAATACCAAAGGGTTTAGATTCCCAACGACTGCAGACATTGACAATGACAGCCAGACAATACAGACCAGCTGTACATGACATGTTTAAAGGAACAGGGAATGCACTTTCAAGAATGACCATGCAACAGAAATCAGGTGCAAACACACAGAAAATGGAACTTGGAAAACTGATCAATATAATCATGTAAATAAAAGCTCAACAGTTTGGGGCACCTGGGTGGCTCAGTCGGTTAAGAATCCGACTTTGGCTGAGGTCATAATCTCACAGTTCGTGGGTTGGAGCCCTGCATCGGGCTCTGTGCTAACAGCTTAGAGCCTGGAGCCTGCTTCATGGATTCTGCGTCCTCCTCTCTCTCTGCCCCTCCCCCATTCATATTCTCTCTCTCTCTCTCTCTCTAATATAAATAAAACATTAAAAAAATTAAATCTCAACAGTTGAAACAGAAAAAAAATATGGAAACAAAAATGAGAAATAGTTAAAAAGAAAATCAGTGAACCAGAAGATTGACCAAAGAGTTTATGTACAATGCAACAAAATATAAGTACTCCTTTGTAATATGTTAGAGATAAACATTATTTTAAAAACCTAAGACACAGAGACTAGATTAAGATGAATAAGAAGGTATTAACATGCCTGACTGGAGTTTCCAAGTTACAAAATAAAGAGGGGTGCCTGGGTGGCTCAGTCAGTTAAGCGTCCGACTTCAGCTCAGGTCATGATCTCACAGTTTGTGGGTTCGAGCCCCACGTCAGGCGCTGTCCTGACAGCCAGCTCAGAGCCTGGAGCCTGTCTTTGGATTCTGTGTCTCCCTCTCTCTCTGACCCTCCCCTGCTCACGCTGTCTCTCTCTCTCTCTCTCTCAAAAATAAAACATTAAAAATATTTTTAATAAAAAAATAAAGAGATTTGAGGAGATTAAATCTCTAAAGACAGTTCAGTTGGGCATGTCCAGTACCAATGAAAAACCACAAATCTTCAAGCCCAGCCAGTTAGGCACAAAGAAGTACAAACATAAATGCAAGATGGTAAAAATGCAAAAGAGCAGAGATGAAGAAAAAGTCCTAAGAGTGGTCAGAGAGAAGGAAGCCTCACCCACAAAGAACAACAGCACAAGAGCAAAAATTTCATCAGTGCAAGACAGATATTGAGCAAAAAATAACAGTCAACCTTCTATCGCCTAGAAACCAGGTGGGGTTTTTTGGTTTGTTATTTTGTAATGACAGCAAAAATGCAAACATTTACAAATAAATTATTTTTTAAACAGGAATTTACCATTGCAAAAACAGCTGGGAAAGTGCTTCTAACAACCTCTGGCCACTGGGGAACAGTGGTCTCGCAGACTCTTAGCCGCAGAAGCACAGAGGGAGTAGCTACACAGAAGGAACAGATTCCCAGAAATCTGTCCATTGAGTTCCTCCATCTTGGGGGCCCCCTTAGGGGACGACCCAAGTTTGTCCTCACATAGTTTCCTGAAAGCGCCCACTTCTCCACCCAAACCAGTGCTTTATGAAGAATTCTGAGTGATTCTGCAAAGAAGTAGTCTCCTTCTGAGCAACAGGTGTTGGCTGATTACCAACCCAAAAGGGATGCCGACCATGGGCCATCACCAAGTCTCCAAGCGATCCAACGTGCCCATGCCGATGGGCCTGTTGTGTGACCCCCCTCCCCCCCCACCAAGGCATGAGGCTGGATGTGCACGGCGGCATCCCATCAGCAAATGGAGGTGGGCCGCATGAGCCAGGGCTCAGACAGATCCTGAAGACACAAGTTGCATGAGCAAATGTCAGGTTCTCATAGGCTCTGCTTCCATCACACCACCTACCCTGTGTCTCTCAATCTGTACCTATGTCCTCAGAGAGAGTTCCCTCTGACCTACTGCCAGAGGAAATAAAGCTCCAAGACACCTGGATTCTGTCTGGTTCTGCAGAATATATTAGGGCCACCGAAAAGGAGAGAATCGAAGCACTGTAACTCTGGGCCCCTTACATGTGTCACTCAATGGAGGACCAGCCAGATCTCTACGGCAGGTTGATTACAATGGAAAGAAGGTGTGTTTTCACTTGAATTCAACCTACTCTGGAAAGGAGTTTGCTTTCCCGTCCATCATGCTGTCCCCGAACCACCATATACGGGCTTTCTCGAGGCTGCAGTCACTCACAAGGTATTTCACAGAGCATCGCTTCTGACAGAAGCATTTATTTTACAGCAAATGATGTGTGACGATGAGCTTATGCTCTTGGAATTCACTGGTCTTGCCCTGTTCCTCATCACCCTGAAGCAGCTTCCTTGAATGAAGGAAGGAATAAACTCCTAAGGGCGGTTAGGGTGCCTGCCTAGGGGCCATACCCTGTAGGCTGGGAGAGACCCTACAGGGCAAAAGAGATGCTCTGAAACAGCGACCGATGCACAGCACGGGCTCTGCCGCCACCAGCATCCATGGGTCTGGGAATCGACGGGTGGAAACAGAAGCGGCTGCCCTATGAATGGTCGTCTAACAAAATACCTTAACTCCATTCCTGTAAATTTAGGCTGTTCCAAAGGAGGCCACCTCCACCAAGGAACTCAATGATATTTCCATTACGTTGGAGACACAGAATGCTATCTGGGCACTCCAGGCTACTGTGCCCACAGGTAGAGAAGAGCTTTCAGTACCGGTTGGAGTGACGAGTAGACACCGTCGAGAACTGGGTTGTTCATACATGATGCAGGCAGGGAAAGGAAGAGAACAACAGAACGTAGGATGTGTGGTGTCTCTTCTGCTCCCGTATCCTGTGATAAAGGCTCATGGAAATGTCTAACAACCAATATTGTCTATTTTCAAAATACCAGTGAGGTGACTATGCCACCCCACCCACCGATGCCATGTGACCGGGCAAAGGGAACATGGAGGGGCAGCAGAAGGGCGTCAGAACACCCGTGGCATCTCTGAGATCTGCTGGAGAATCGAGAATGGCAGCGGTTATAAAATATTTCTCTCCTGGCACGGTACAAATGTATTTGTGCGTGTGTGCATATTAAGTAATTCTTTTCCTTCTCTTCCCTATAACACAAGATGTATTAAGAGTATATTAATAGCTTTATACCCAAGTATGCAAGATAAGTGATTTTTAAAGGACACTGCTCCTTAGGTGAGAAATGAACATCACTAAAGTGGATTAAATGACCCTTGAGATATTCCTTTAGGAAGAGCATTGGTATACTTTCAGTTGCACAAAGAAGAGTTGCATCCCATTAGGTGGAAGTACGATCGTGCTATTTGCTTTACGTGGAAGTCAAGTGGTGAACAGTGGTAGGCACGGGACCCGGGAAACAAGCAGCAGACTATGCTGGATTGTTCTGTCATCAAACTGATGGATGTTCCTTCCCAGAATCCCCTTCCCTGAATGTCCCCAGGTAAGAGTAGGGCGGAGGAGGTGCCTGGCTGAGATTTGGGAGGTGGGCACAAAGTAGCCGCTGGTAAGGGTAGTGCGCTGGATAGATAAGGTTGGGGACACACGTGGACGAGCCAGCGGGCCCCCAGCACCCCCTGGCTCCCCACGGTCCCCCATGCAGCCCCAACGTGGCCCCTCACCAGACCTCTGGCTGCACACCCACAGAGGTGGCCAAGGTAACAGCCCTCAGGAACCCCCCGGAGATGCTCTCTCCAGCAGATGCAGGTCACTCAGGTCCTAGATCTTCCTGCACCTCCAACTGGTTAGCGACTTCCCTGCTGATTCCCTAATGCTCCCTTTTGGGCACCAGGCTTTCCACTAAAAAAAACAAAAAAAACAAAAAAAAGAGGCTGAAAACTAATAAACTTTGTTTTCCCCTTCAGAAATTAGAAAAAAACAAAACAAAACAAACAAACAACAAAAGAAACCCAGAGAAAGCAGAAGGAAGGTGTAGTGGTCAGAGACCTTCTTTCTTCCGGGTTCCTTCTGGGAAGCCCTTTCTGACCACCTTTGAAGTGAGAAGTAACCATGCTTTGGCTCTACCAGAGTAGAACCCTAGGTTGGTCCTCTGGGCAGAGCCATGGAAATGCCCGTCTGAGGCTACACGGCACTTCCCCCTTCTATGACACAATGATGACAAAAGCACCTGTCACGGGGGAGACACCAGCCCTCAGAGTAACTAACCTGAGCAGAACCTCCCTCCTGGCCAGGATGTGTGCGCGTGAACTAAACCTCAGGTACGTTAGGCCAAATTTGAGGTTTGCTTGTTAACACGTCACAACCTATCACATCTTTACTGAAAACGAAAACTGGTATTTTTCTTTGGAGGGGAAAAGATGCCTTAATAGAATTCTAAGTCCAGAGCAGGGCTCAGTGAACCATTTGCAGAAAGAGCTAGATCGTCAGTATTTTACAGGCTTTAATTAGGCCATACAGTCTCAGTCACACTATTTAACTCTGCTGATGTACCTTCAACAGAGCTATGGATCATATGCGAGTGATGGTCAGGCTATATTCAACAAAACTTTATTTAAAAACATAGACGGGGGCCAGAGTCTGTTGACCGTACTCCAGAAGAGGTCATCACACAAAATGTGACAAGCACAGGTTTGCTGCTCTCGGCTGCCATCTGCTAAGGTATCATGAGGCCCATAACAGATCAGGAAGTAACAGGTTGGCTATAAGGAAGAATAAGGCAGAAGCAACACATTCCAGAAGCTATGGATCNAGGGGGCCAGAGTCTGTTGACCGTACTGCAGAAGAGGTCATCACACAAAATGTGACAAGCACAGGTCTGCTGCCCTCTGCCACCTGCTAAGGTATCATGAGGCCCATAACAGACCAGGAAGTAACAGGTTGGCTATAAGGAAGAATAAGGCAGAAGCAACACATTCCAGAAGCTACGGATCTCTCAAAACTGAAATGCTTCTCAGCTTCAACCAGTAAATGGTTCAACTTGGGTTCTAGGGTGAGAAGGGATTAATATATAGCCCCCTGGGGGAAAATCAAGACCATTTTTCAATGATGGGTTAGGGCGTGTCAGAGTGAAGTCCAAGAAAGAGCATGGGTCAGAAAATCCTTTCAACTGGACAAAATGCCTCATAGAAAAGAGGACCAGAGAGTGTGCTACTCAAACAGGCTCAAAGAGAGACAGAGAAGGAGTGGGCAGTGAGCAAGAGACATAAGAGGGAGAGAAAGAGACATAGGGTGAGAAGGCAGAGAAATAAGAGCAAATCTACCAAGCAGGTCTTCAAAAGCACTATCATGACCACGGACACCTGCAGATGACTGACACTAAATAGGAAAGAAGTTGAGTAAGTTTTGAGCAATTTGGGATTCCAAAAGCAATACCAGCCTGCACTACGGCTGCTAGAGACTAGAAGGGAATCCCGGGTTTTCTATGATGGGAAATGGGCTCAGGAAACTTCTCAGTCCCCAAGTGGGGAATATTCCCCAGATGTGTTCAAAAAGGTGACCAGCAAGGAAGAATGCCCTGAATAAAAGGTTCAGAGGTCACAGTAAACAGAAGACAGGGACTATTTCCAGGGCAAGGGTCTGGGTCAAAAGATGACTCAATTCTCAGCATCAGAGCCAGGGACGCTGGGACTGGCTTCCTGGAGATTTACCATTGCTCATGTTGTCCTTCCCTTGAAGACCAACAGAGACAAAAGAAAGCTCTTGGAAAAGTTAAAACAAAACAGACATCTGACAAGATTTTTAAAAGGTCAAGGAAAACTATAATACTATAAATAAAAACCAAAGACAGAATACATGTAAACTGTTAATATGAGACAAGTATTATCAATACATCCCATTAAATATGAGACTTTGGATGAAAGGCAAACATTCCTTGAAATATCTTATTAAAACGGACTCAAGAAATACAATTTGAAATACTAAGTATATTGGGGCACCTGGGTGGCTCAGTCTGTTAAGCATCCGACTTTGGCTCGGGTCATGATTACACAGCTCATGAGTTCGAGCCCCACATTGGCCTCTGTGCTGACGGTTCAGAGCCTGGAGCCTGCTTCAGATTCTCCTCTCTACATTTCACCCACTCACACTTTGTCTCTCTCACTCTCAAAAATAAATAAACATTTAAAAAAAGAAATACTGACAATCCTTTAAATATCAAAGATCCTGAAATGGAAGTTTTTAAGTCTTCCTATAAAGAAAGCAACAAAGCCAGGGGGTTTTCCAGGCAAATTCTATCAACTCTTCCCAACATACCACAAACCTTAAAATCTTATGGAAAACTGAAAAAGAGGGCATGCTCTCTGATTTATTTTATAAGACTAGCAAAACTTTAACTTAAAAAAAAAAAAAAAAAGGAGGGGTGCCTGGCTGGCTCAGTTGGTAGAGCATGTGACTCTTGATCTCAGGGTCATGAGTTCAAGCCCCACATTGGGTGTGGGGGAAGGGAAGGGAAGGGAACGGAAGGGAAGGGAAGGGACGGGATGGGACAGGACGGGAAGAAGTCAGAAAAGGAAGTTAGTCTGATAAAAGAATACTTCAAATTCACATCACCAAAAAACATATGCTATAAAACTCTTAAACTGTTGGCACATCACACCCAACATTTTATAACAGATATCATGAAAATTGAGTTTGTCTCAGGAATATGAAAATCGTTTAATATTCATCATTCATTACATTGGAAGATTAAAAAACAACTTAAAAAGCATACATAATCGCTTCAACTTAGTAAAATTCAACACCCAAACACATTTTAGTGTTTTGTGTAAAGTATAACAGAAAGGAATCTCAAAGGAAATCTACAAAACTAATATCCTCCGCAATAAATTATGAAGGAACGCTCTTTAAAACTAAGACAAAGGCAAGAGTATTCACAATCACCAATTCTGTCAATACAATATTATAATTCTTAGCCAGCACAATAATATAAGAAATAGAAACTTAAGACCTTCATACTAGAAAAGAGAAAAATAAAAGTCTTTTTATTTCAGGTGTTAAGATTCTCTATGTAGGAAACCTGACAGTCTACATTTCAGTTCTTAGTTATAGAAAGAGTAAGACAACATATACGAAACCATGAAATTTCACAAAAGCACACACGTGAATGGAGAGATACTCCAGTGTTCATGGATAGAAAAGTTTAATATCGTAAACTATCTCATCAGTCAATGAATCACAAGATTCAAGGTGACACTAACAAAACCCCAGTTGAGTTTTTTTCATACAGAGGTTGACACAAGGTGACTATAAAGTTTATAGAGAAGATAAAAGGTCAAGAAACTTTTGAGGTTTCTTGATTAAACTGAATGCTACCTGTTTAATCTAAATACTTATTATAAAGCTTTACCAATTATAGTGGGTGTGTGTATGTGCAGGGATACAAGGGTAAAAACAAAACAAACCTTAACCAATGGAACAGAATAGAGAACCCATGACGAACCACTCACGTATGGAACTTTGATATATGACAGATGTGGGGAAAGAAACAACTGGAAGTGATTAGGAAAATTTCATTCGCCACAAAGAAAAAAATGTAAATGATCTCAATCACTACCTCACACCATACACCTCTAATAATATATACAGATGCATATACATATAATGATAAAATGATTAAAAAGAAAAGCAAAAGAATGATAACAAAAAGTGTAGTATAGGGGCGCCTGGGTGGCTCAGTCGGTTGAGTGTCCGACTTCAGCTCAGGTCACTATCTTACAGTTCGTGGGTTCGAGCCCCGCATCAGGCTCTGTGCTGACAGCTCAGAGCCTGGAGCCTGTTCCAGATTCTGTATCTCCCTCTCTCTCTGACCCTCCCCTGCTCATGCTGTCTCTCTCTCAGAAATAAATAAAACATTTTAAAAAAGCGTAATATAAGGTTTACGTCTGAGGCTCGGCAGGGGATTGGGACAGGAGTGCCATACAGACCATTCTAGTTTGGACTAGGTTCATGTGTGCTTACTTTATCATAAACAAATATGGAAGTCAGAGATCAATGAGAATTGTGCTTAAAAATCAAAGATGAATCAAATTAGTCAAATGATAAATCCCATTCTGTATACCTAAAGTCTGAGTGTGAAGAACATGACTGTTAAATATTTGCATTAACTACAAGCTGATGACGGGAAAGGATTAGACATCTGACCCACCACGTATCTGAAACTATTATCTCTTTCATTTGTATTCACCTCTGAATTTTTAACATCATTATTGGTTCTAGTAACGAACTAGTCTAAAATGTTGTTGGGGCGTCTGGGTGGCCTAGTCGGTTGAGCATCCAACTTTCGCTTGGGTCATGATCTCGCGGTTCGTGGGTTCGAGCCCCGTGTCAGGCTCTGTGCTGACTGCCAGCTCAGAGCCTGGAGCCTGTTTCAGTCTGTGACTCCCTCTCTCTCTGGCCCTCCCTGCTCACGCTGTCTCTCTTTCTCCTAGAAATAAATAAAACATTAAAAAATAAATAAGTAAATAAATAAAATGCTGTTTCCTTTATGATGTCCACAGATCACTAGTAGCTTGAAATCTTACCTACTCTGCCCTTGATTTTTTTTACACAGCTTTAAAAAAAAGAGGGGTGACTGGGTGGCTCTATGGGTTGAGCTTCCAACTCTTGATTTCAACTCAGGTCATGATCTCAGAGTCATGCAACAGAGCCCCATGTCGGGCTCCACACTCAAGTGTGCTTAACATTCTCTCTCTCCCTCTGTCCCTCTCCCCTACTTGTGCTCTCTCTCTAAAATCAAATGAGGGGCACCAGGGTGGCTCATTCGGTTAAGTGTGCACCTTCAGCTCAGGTCATGAACTCACAGTTTTGAGTTCAAGCCTCACATCGGACTCTGCTGTCAGCACAAAGCCTGCTTTGGATCTTCTGTCCCGCTCTCCGTCTACCCCTCCCCTGCTTCTTCTCTCTCTCAGTAAACGAATAAACTTAAAAAATAAAATGAAAAGTAAAATTAGAAAAATAAATGATAATACAGGACATTTAAAACACACACACACACACACACACATACAAATTCAGACTTGGGGATAAGAATGTAGCAATGAGAGCCAGCACCTTTGAGCTCTGGCTCATTCTAGCTGTAACATCCAAACATCTTGCTGTCCAGGGGACGGTGAAGGACATTAGTGGAATAGGTAGAAGTTCTACTTCTAAGACCTTCCAATCATGGCCCTTCATTCCAAAAGTAACTGATCCACCACCTTCCCCACCAGGAACCTCCTCTAAGTGGTGGACCACAGAGACTTGATGTATCCAGAGGATTCTCACAGGAAATAGCCATCTTGAGAAATCTCAATAATTTCAGTGTTCTAAAAGGGAGCTACTGGGGCACCTGAGGGGCCCAGTCGGTTAAGCGTCTGACTTCTGCTCCGGTCATGATCTGGTGGTTTATGATTTCGAGACGCACGTCGGGCTCTGTGCTGACAGCTCAGAACCTGGAGCCTGCTTCGGATTCTGTGTCTCCCTCTCTCTCGGCCCCTCCCCAACTCATGCTCTGTCACTTTCTCTCTCAAAAATAAACGAACAAAAAGAAATCAAAAGAAGCTATCATACCTTATGTCTGTATGCCTCAAATATAACAAATTATTCATTCAACGTATTTTAATTGTGTTAATAATTGAAAATTTCCATTTCAAGCACCAAGGTTTTTAAAAATGATTTGTCTGGCTTCTAAGATATAACTGGCCTTAGTTATCTCTCATAGCCTAACCCAGGCCTGTATCCTTATTCTGTCTTGGCACCATCATTCTAGAAACTGGGGCAAAGTCAGAAAAGTAGTTGGCAAAGTTACTCATGATGGTTTTGCAGGTAAAGGTTCCCATTACTGTTTTTGTCACTCTCTCGCTGACTATGGCTTCTAGGTCAGAAGTATAAGCCCAAGTAAAAAGAAGGAACAAAAAAAAAATATTTATCACATTACCAGGAACAGTTGGACCCATGAAGTTTTTCTTCGAAGCTTCTTTTCCCCTTCCTTGTGATTATTTTTATTATGTCCTTATACAAAGAGGGCATCAAAGCAATGTTAGCCACACCTCAATTTGGTCAAACGGATGCATGTGTGAGCCGACCCAACACTCCCCTCTCCTCCCAAACGCACCTGGCGGTTGCGAGCCAGACTTTCCAGGGGTCCGTCAATTTCCTGATTTGATACCAAGAAATCACACTGTAAATATCTTACTCTTGGTGATGTTATATACCATTATCCAAAACCAACAAAATCAAGAAATATGAAAGGCAATAGGAATATCAGTTTGGCATGAATTTTAGGACCAGAAAATAAAACGCTTCTGTCAAAATGTGACTTTTAATTAAACTATCTTTGCATCTCCATCTATCTTTTTTCTTTAATAACTCAAGTTTATGCACAACATTTTTCATATAAATAGAAACATATCCTCTGCTCTTTCATGCCCAGATTTAAAAATCTTATTACCCATTTAGTTTCCAACCAGAAATACTTTTCATCTATAGGATATCTTGACACAGAAAACCCCCTGTGGTACAAATATACTAGTAACAGTGAGGTCATTGCTGGTCTTGGGGGCAGTGTGTACCTGGCACTATGCTCAATGTTCATATGATCTGTCCTTCTTAATTCCCAACAGAGCTCCCCGAGCCCGGTTGCGCTATGTGTGTTATTTCACAGACGAAGTGGTAGCTGAGGCTATGGCAGACAAATTCATTTGTCAGGAACACACACTAAGTGCAAAGCAGATCCCGATCCAGGGCTATCAGCAAAGTTCTGTCACTGTTAACCAGTAGGCTACCTATGGGAAGGCCAGCTGCTAAGGAAAGCCCACCTCCACCATAAATTACACACGTGTTAATTGCACACCTGTGCCGGGGCTAGTGCTGTGTTAAATACCCGGAGCTCTCTGTTTCTTCCCCGTTTGTCGAGGAGACAAGACAGGCCCACAACACTATTCTGAACATCAGATGACAGTAATGTAGTAGTGACAACGGCTTCACAAGGTTCAAGAGCCTTGCAGGCGTCAGGGGCAGAAACCAATACGGAAAGGAATGTGCAGCAAAGGCCAGCCTGTTTAAGCTGCTGAATATGCAGCTCAGAGAAGAGGAGGCTTCCAGCCAGGTAAGGGCAGCTACTCAGGAACACTGTGTGGCTGGAGAGGGCCAGATGCATATGCTCTCGGCTCTCGGGGTCCAGGCTCACAGATCATCCTAGGGAGGGAATGGTAATTGAAGGATGACCTAAGTGTGTCAGAGATGAGCTACTTCAGGGAGAAGAACCACCTGGAGGTCGTCAGTTCCAGGGGTGGCCCTAGCAGGTGCTCAGGAAGGAGGAGAAGCTTGAATAAAGTCCACCAAATTGTGCCAATGACAATACCAAGTTATGGAAAGGACTACGGTATCAGCGGGTTAGTCACAGACACCTAGTGTAGACTATCACTAGCAATTACTGATCAACATATCAAAGTGATTAATACCACCATAAAACACCTTGAACAGAGCAATAGATCAGCTCTCACAGTGTTACTACCTTTTAAATAGAATGGTTTAAAAACAGCAGTAAGACTCAATGAAATTTCGCAAATAGTTCCATAGGAATGATTTTACATGCCACACTCTTTATTCCAGGGATTTCTCAGACAACAAAAGCACAGCCACAAGTGGGTCCTCTGCCTAATGGGGAAGAAGATAGTGGGAATATTCGACATAATGAAAATCAATGATGCCCACCCCAATGAGCTCAACGTCAGAAAGCAGCTCTACCAACATTTGTTTTAACATCAAAAGAGAAAAGAGTTGACGTGTAACTCCGTTCCAGAAAGTGAAGGTTGAGGACATTCACATCAGTAGGAAATTTCAACAGAAAAACTGTGACTGTCCCCAGACCAGAGCGAGGAATTCCCGATCTGCAGTGATTTCCCGGAAAGGTCCCCAGGAAAAGTCAAACGCCCTGCATCTGGCCCCAGCACAGCACCTGTGGGGCCTGGAAGAAATGAGCTCACCTCCTTGGGTCTCAGGGTCCTCATCCTGACTGAGCACCTTCCAGCTCTAATGCGATGTGACATGTTCTTCCATGGCAACAATGGAAACGCAACCACAGAAGACTGGCTACTGACTGGAGCTTCTGGGGGCACGTTCTGGGCCAGGCATTACTCTGACCACATCCATGCGCTAATCTGGACCATCGCCTTAGAAGGCAGGTACATTTTATTTTATAAACAAGAAAACGGAGGCACAGAGAGGGTGAACGATTTGCCAACGGTCACAGCAAGGGAGAGGCACAAAGCCAAAAGGCCAGTGCAGACAGATGCTCCTAGCCACTACATTCGCTGCCCTTTTTTAAATGCAGAAGACTAGGTGCTGTGCGTATATTTAATTGTGTATATTTAATATTCCAAGGATGCTTCCAAATCCTTCCTTGTCAGCCTTCTAAATTGCAACCACCTTTCCTGCAGAAAATGACGGTTTTTCCTCATCTTTTGTTTATACCATAGTTAAATTATAACTGAAAGGACTTAGTGAAATACTGGTTGCAATTACAAACACCTGCCAAGGAAGATTTTCCTCCAGGCGCAGAAATTCACAGGAAGGTGTATCTTTAGATACCGCTCCTCCAATTCCTAAGAGCTCTACTCCCAGAATTGTGGGACCAGAGGAGGTATCCACAGTATTTCCTGACCCTTAAAGGAGAGGCCAGACATATTTATCTGCCTTCTCCAGCCTTCACCTCCCAAGAAAAGGGTGAAGGATTGAGTTTGCCCCCATTGACGTCCTTCTACCCACTGAGGGCACTGAAATATTGTCTGAAATAATAAAGCCAATTTCCCTGTACAATGACTGGGTTTCTGTGTGTGTTTTGGAAGAATTAAAACTCTTTCTCCATGTATACATAAAAGAAACACTGATACATCTGTCCCTAGAAAAAATACCCCCCAAAGCTGGAAAATTGATTCGGAATGGCAAGTACTTAGGGTTAGTGTTCGAAAGGCTCAGCTCACCCGATCATGTAAAAGCCAAGAAGACAGAGATCATCTTCTTGGTCAAAATCATGCATATTACATATTTAATAAAAGTATGTATGCCTACATGGGTTTCAATATCCCAGTAAAACAAAAAATCCATTTTGTTGCAATATCTACTTAACATTTATGGGAGTAAAAGTTTTCCATTCCAGTTGAAATATTAACTATTTCTAATCATAAATTTTAGCTAAAACAAATCTGGTTGGAGCCAGCTGGTATTTTGACAAACTAAAAAATTTATGTCAACTCTGCTAATGACAGGCCAATTTTGAAAAAAAAAATCATGCTGATTTTGGACATAATAAATGAGAGAGGATTTAATTCTGATAGACGGTGTCCACGCGTGTAGTAATGAGAGCCAGTCCTGGAAAATGAAGTGACAGCATAAGACTTAGAACTTGAAGTCTGGTCTCATTAATTCCAAGTTTTCTGATGCCAGTTGTCAAGTTTACTTTGCCCATCACGCCCTGTGCTATCAGTTAAATGCCCTTGAAAAGCAACAGAAAATATCTTTCATATTATTCAACAAAATATTAAAATTCAAGACATGCTATCATGTGTCCTATTTATTCCATGTCTAGATAATTCCTAACGAAGATGGGATAAAACCTATTTAATAGCTTCCTATGTAGAAAATAACTAAGCCAGATGGTGAAGTTTCAATTCAGAATTTATTTTTACAGTGTAATAAAAATTCAGGGTAGCTGGATGGCTCAGTCGGCTGAGTGTCTGACTTTAGCTCAGGTCACAATCTCACGGTTCGTGGGTTTGAGCCTCGGAGCCTGCTTCAGGTCCTGGGTCTCCCTCTCTCTCTGCCCTTCCCCTGTTCACATGCACACTCTCTCTCAAAAATAAATAAACATTAAAAAATTTTTTTTAATATTTCAAGAACTTCTTTAACTTCATGATCAACCGATGTAGACTCATGGACTGATTGATCATAAGTTGAAATTAAGTGAAATTGATTTATGAATAATATCAATTAGGGAGATACTAAGTCAAGACAAAGCTTGTCATTTTAATTTTACCAGCTATTCGAAATCACTTCGTACAAAGTCCATATAGCAAAGCATCACTATGTACTTAGATGATGCTAAGATCTTTTTGTGATCCAAATGTTCTAGGAGACTACTGGATGTGCATTAAGAAGATTGCCAGACTTTTTCTACTACAAGAACTGATGGAAGTCTAATAGAAACCCAAATCAGGCAGATTCACGGGAAAGAAGAAATCTGTCCAAGATTTCAGGCAGCAAAAATAGATGTGCCGAGCTCCTGAATTACATCAGGGCCCAGCTATTCTTGTAATGGGCTTGAAGGTGGAAACCTGGGCCGGCCCCAAGCGGCTATTTCCATCTCCCAGAGGTAAATCACTCGGGAGTCAAGCCCTGGTCAGTCTGAGAAATGAACTTGCCCCACGCGGTGTGAACACAGCTCCACGTGAACACCGTCCCATCTTTCAATGTTCCATCTTTGTGTGAACAGAGAACATTTTTCAGGAAGTGGAACTGCTCTTTATGACATTACTAAAAGCACAAGAGGAAAGAGCTGTCTGGAGCTCAGAACCGTCCCTCAACGACCGGTATCGAAGGGCAGGGCCTCTGGCTTTCAGGGGTTTCCCACGACCCATGTGGCCCTGCGGCCTCAGTCCCCACCTGAAAGGGGCTTTTCCACCAAACCACTCATACTCCCTGATTCTGGAACACTTATGCAGTGCTCTTCGCCCTAAAAAGATTTATACAGGAGTCAGTCCACGGACCAGGTACAGCAAAGAGGTGTCCATTTGCTGCCTCTGGACAACACCCTGGGCTACAGCCATCGCATGGGAAGTGCTTTCTCTGTGCTTTCAACAATTTAGCTGAATGTCAGGAAGAGTGTGGAAACGGTGAATTTGTCAAGGAAACGTCAACACCTGGTTACACTGTGAAAGGGATACCACTTGCACCATGTGAAATGGAACAAAAAGGAACTAACGTAAAGCTCAACACAACTCAGAGGAGGGTTTGACAGCTGGACGACACCACACCACGCAAAACCCAGGCAAGAGCATCTGTATCGACGAGGTTTAAGAAATTCGAGATCTGTATCATGGTGTGTGTAGAGCAGACGTGAACTTCACACTTGTCTTTAAATATGTTAATGGTGCTATAAATAGGCCGTCACCTGCTCCTCCTTTTCCATTTCGAAGAGAACATGCCATAAGGGTTTGAATTTCAGATTCGACCGAATCACAAGCAGCGATGTCCTGGCAGAAGAGATTTGGGAAAGCTGACATGTTTTCTTCCCTGCAAGTGCAGGAATGAAAAGCAGATGCTTTGAGAGACGCTGGTGCCAGTCCTGAACGTGGTGAAGAGAGATGGAGAAGCCATTCCAGGGCTTCGGGACCAGTGCTGTGGGCGTGGGGACTGCCCTGAAGGCACACCCGGCAAAGAGCATCAAAAGGCGCTCTCCGCGTATATATTCCACAGCAGAACAACCAGCGTGTGATCTGTGGCGTCAGGATCCCTACATTCAATTTTTCACCCTCACCGAATTCCATCAGAAGACCGTACTTGCAGAGGGTGGGGAGAAAGAAAACTTAACTTTTTAAATAACCCTACGATGATAACAAGTTTTCCCATGCATAATAATTAAGCACCATCTGGCCCAGGATATCAGAAACAAACTGCCACACACGAAGGACAGCCATTTTGCACACTTGGTGAAACACAGGCAAACATCCACTTCTTTGCCCGGTGGACACGAATGGACGTGCATACCTAAGAGTCTAAGCTTTAAAAAAAAAAAAAAAGTCATTCAGTAGAGATATCCCCAGATGAACGGCTGACCGAAAATATCTCCCTGGATAATCGATGCCTGCCACAGTGTGCACATGCATGCATAATCGGAGGGGGTGCAAAAGTTTGAACCGCACACCACCAGAATGATCGGTAACAGGAAGTTTACCGCCATCTACAGATTCTCCCTCACTGCTCCAGGGAGGGAGCCAAGGATCCCTGCCTGAAAAAATAAATAAAGGGGCAAAACCGGCATCAGCTGTTGAGTTGCACGGATGCTCCTAGTGATGAAACCCGCTTTAATAACCTGCACGGAACCGTCGGCCCGATCAACTACCTCTGTGCAAACAGGAAACCAACGGCCCACCAGCGCTTGCCACTTACACACTCCAAGCACGAAGACGCACGCAGGTCAACCCCCCTCTGTCCACGGCACTAAACACACGCGGGTTTAAAGGCAAGGAGGCACGATCCCATGTTGGGGTTTTTTTCCTTTCCCTCGCCCCTTCGCCCCTAACCCCGTTCCCGAGGCAGCTCTGCGAGACTTAACGTGCGCTCCAAACTGGAGCGTCGGCNCGAGGGCAGGGGACTTCCGGGCTGGGGGGCGGAGGGGGCCTGGGGCGCGAAGAGTCCCATTAGCGGAGAACTGCCCCAAATGCGCAATGGAGGAGCGAGGCGGGTGTGACCGAGTGCTGTACCCCGCCGCGTCCTTGGGTAGGCAGCCTCACTTGCACCCTGCGTGGCCGGCTTGTCACACTTTGGGGTGCCCACTGGGCCAAAGCGTTCCTTATCGGAGGATCATGGGGCGTCCCCTGGCCAGCACCGTCCCCGCCGAGCCCCCCTGCCTGGCGGGGATGGCAGCCAGGGCGCGCCCGGATTGCCTGGCGCTGGCGCGGGCGGGGTCCGCCCCGGGATCGCCCCCTCCTCGGGGACAGCCACCTGGGGGGGCGCCAGAGACCGCGCCGGAGCCACGCGGGGGCAGACGCGGGCGGGAGCCGTGTACCCTCTCCGCGCGCCTGGGAGTCGTGACCTCTGGCCCTCGGCCGGAAGCATAGAGGTGCTCCCCGGGGCTCCCCCAAGGGGTCCACCCTTCTGGAGGTTTCCTCCCCATGCGGCGTTGTCCAGCGCACAGACCCGAAAATCCCACCTCCTCCCAAAGCCTTAGGGATCGTTGGCACAGCGACCCTCCTCGGTCACGCCGCCAGCAAAGAGCCGAGGGGCTGCTTCCTGAGCGCGCCCAGTCTCTTCCCGCACATGACACCTGGCTTCTCCTACCCTGGGAAACCGTCCCTGCCTGCTGCGCCGCCCGCCCGGGTTCTCCGGCTCCCCTGCCCCCGCGGGGCGGTGGCGAGCTGGGTAGCTGCGCACCTTCTGGGGGCCGGGGGGTATTTTAGCATCATGTCTGCTCTGCCCGGGGCTCTAAGGCCAGCGACAGGCTCAGTTCCGAGGCTGAAGGGCTGGGCTGGGGAGGGGACGGCGGACAGGGAGGGGCGGAGAAGAGGGGCGTGTCGCGAACACCCCATCCTGGGCCTGGGGTCCTGCCCCAGCAGGCTTCACCTGGCCCCGGGCCTGTGACGGGGAGAGCAAGGGAAATGGAGGAGACAATGGACGGAGAAGGTTCCGCCCTGAATGTCTCGGTTGGTCCCAAGGCTCATCACCTCCCGCCAGAGCGGAAGACTAAAACTCTATTCTGTGTCGAGTTGGTCGTCTGTCGCCCCACCCCGCCCTGTCTGCCCTTCGCTCCAACATCACCCAGACTGTAGACCACTTAGCCTGGGTCATTCCAATGTCAGCCTTTTGGGCGAGTCCAAACCCACCCACTGGGCTCGATCCTTTCTTTGGGGCGGGGAATTTTAGGTTTATGGTGGTTCTGAGAGCAAGTTGTAATGACTGCACTGAAAAACGGGAGCTGGGAATAGCCGGACCCAGATGCGTCCTAAGGAGACCCCCTGGAGGGACAGGTTAGAAGGTCTCTGTTGTGCGGAGTCTCTTTGCCTCCCTCTGGGCTGAGGTCTCTCTGGCTTGGGCAGAGTTGCGCACTTACTGTCTTGTGCTGTTGGCACAACACAGTAATTATTCATCTTCTCCCCAATTCTTGCTGCTTCCTCACCCCGTGTATTGATAAACAGCTTTCTTCACCCACTCAAGAAAGAAGCAAAAGTAAATAATCTGTCATTTAAGTTTATGGGCAAAAAGAATGGAGAGATTGTGAGAGAAAAGTAAATGTTTCATTATTTTCTTTTTCCTGCTAGTGTGGGAGTGGGGTATTTTTAACCATCAGTATCTCTACCATGTGTATATTCTCCATATGGTAAAGGGGGGTGTTCTAAGACTTTGAGGGGATTTCGCTACATGCAATGATGAAATATAGTCAGAGAGACTCTACATGGAGGGGGTTTTTCACCTGACCCTTCTGACAATATTTTGTCATTCATTTCTTTCATTAAATTATTCAAGAAATATTTATTTTTGTGCCTACCCTGTGCCAGACGTTCAGAAAGAAGAATAAAAACAAAAAGTACGGGGCCCTCCTGCAACCAATCTAAGAATCTCCAATGTACTTTCAAAAGTAGGGCTGCTCAACGGGAACCGTGAAAGATCAACATTCATTCCCAACACCTCCATTTGATTTAAAATTTATCATCATAGACTAAGTTCATGGAAGGAATTGAATATAAAAAGCAAGAGTATGTCAGGCTTCCCTGGGGTTTTTCTGTTTTGTTTTGTTGTGTTTGTTTTGTTTTGTTTTAGTTTTGGTGCTTATTTGTATGGGGGCCTCTGTCATTGCTTTATATTTAAGACAAAATGTGAACCTATACAATTATTGCAGTCATTCTCTGTTTCAAAACCTAGTGCATCAAGAGTCCCTTTTTAGAAGCTCACAAAAGTTCCGGTTTTGAAAGAAAAGAAGAAGACAAAGTAAGCCAGGGGTGACACAGAATGAAAAATGTCCTTTAGCACCAAGCCGGGAGCACGAAGTGTGGACTACAAGAAAATGATCCCGGAGCGTCCTCAGGTTCATTTCCCATCTGGGGGCAGCAGAGCTGCTACGCCAACGGTGAAGTGTGGACAGTAAAGTGTCCTCCCATAATTTTAATCCGTATCCATTTATTCGTGACAAAATGCGCAAAGCAACTGTCCAAGCTGGAACTGGGGCCTGAGGAAGTGAAAAAATAAAAAGCATTAGGAAAAAGGCTTTTGTGGAACGCTAGAGGGCAGCCCTCCATCCTCGGAACCCAGCAGGCAGGGCAGGCGTTAAGGGCGTGTGACTTGTGCGGTTGCACGGCGGAGGGGCACACTTGGTTTAAGGTTCTGCTGTCACCATCTTGAAATTCTGGGTGGTTTTTGAAGGAGAGGTCACGCCTGTTCATTTTACCCTGGGCGCCGCAAATCTGAGAGCCGTTGTGGCTGGCTGGGGACACCAAAGGGTACCCTGTCCCCCGATGCGTGCAGAGCCCTGCGGGGTGCAGGCTTGAGGACCAGCAGTCAGGCTCTTCCGCCAGGGCACTGCCGGCCACCTATCCCTCCCCGCCTGGTCGTCTTTCACATATGCACTGACACACCTGAATCTTTATAAATCTGTTAAGTAATCATGCTGCACGGCAGGCTTTTGCATCAATGGCTTTTGCTTTAAAAATAACTCCTCTTCCAGTCCCTATTCCAAATCCAGTTAGATTAGCTCAGTCAATAAATAAGGACACCGTTGTCCTCTGCCCAGTGTCACAGTGCTCTGATTGATTCAATAAAGGCAGGCGAGCAAAGTGTGCCAAGGACAGACACAGACGTGCCAACCCACAGCATATTGTATTGCTGTGCACGGAGTATTTCCCTGTGTATTCGTTTCTCTCTGGCAAATACATCACTAAAATTTATATAATAAAGTATGAACAGTATGTCAACAGATTCATTATCACCATGAAATATGTTTTGTGTACCCAGATAACATTTACATTTTTATTGAACCGGAGTCTGTGAATACAGAAACCAGACAACCAAAGCCAGCTGATGGCTCCTGGAAGTCTCATTAACTCTTCTAGTTCACTAAGGAACTTTTTTTGCAGTTCAGTTCTTCTAGAGCCTCAGGAAAGTTGCCGCATGTGACATGAATATATTCATTTCCGTTCCCGTCTAGTGAGGCACGATCTCTACGGCTCTTTGAAAGATACTGCTTCCTCGGCTTATTTGGGAAATTATTTCTCAAGTGACAAAAATTATAATGAATATTTCATAGAATCATCTTCAAAATCTGATTTCAGGTGATTTCTTGGGATTTATGGTCCTGAACATATGAGAAGATGACACAAGTGTTTTGGAACAGACCCTTCACAAATTCCTGCCTCCATTCCAAAGTTTGTCACCAGTGCTTTTTTTTTTTTTTTTTTTCCTGAAAGCCACTGAGACACACCGAGACTCCCTTCAAGAGTGCAGGGAAGAGTGAGAACAGGTTAATGACTAATCAGTTTCCAGCATGTCTATAATCTTGTGAGAGATATCGATTTCTCTGCTCTTGCTCAGAGAATGTGATCTAAAAAGCAATGATTCACTGCACAGAGATGTGTGCTCAGGATTTGTTGCCTAGGGAGGTACAGGAAAAGGGGGTTTATTTAGCAAAGCATAAGTGTCTCACTTAGATACATAGACTTTTCTTTTTATACGCTTTTAGGTGTCCCTTAAAATAATCAATGAAAGGATAATTTAATCACCCTCTAAAACTGATAAAATGTATGACATGGTTCACAAATATTTTTTGCTCAATTCTGAATTCACTCAATTCAGATAAGATAACTTAGCTTAAGATTTTACGCCACTCTACCACTGTTTGATTCACCATTTTACACCTAAATTTGAAAATAAATCAGTCACTGCTTGTATTATCCCACATGGTTGTAGTAATTGCCGATATTCTTATAGTAACTTTCTTAAGGTTCTAGGTTTTTGCCTTATTTCTGACATCACCTGTATATCTTCAAAGAGTCATAAACATCTCTGAGCTTCAGTCTAGGTATCTGTAAAGGAAGAAGGGTGTGGTAATTACCCTAAGGGTCTTTCTAATATGTTTATACTTCCCTGCTCTGGATAATGGGATGGATTTTAATCAGCCTTTTTAAATCAAAGTGGAAAAATCACTTAAATTCAATAAAAACAAGTGAAATGTACCCAAAAGAGGTTAGTTAAGTTGTATGTAAGCATTTGATAACAAGTTTCCTTAGGTTTAAAGGCATGATGAAAGCATTTCCATGCTGTGCCATGGCAATTTAATGGACATGCACAAATCTTTTTGTATTAATATGATCTGTCGTCCCTCCAGAGAAGGTAAATTCATTAAGAGCAGAAGACCAAGTTTCTTTTGTTCACTATTATATGTCCCTTACCTGAAATTTGTGAAACACATAGTAAGTACTTAATAAATATGTGCTAGATGAATGAATGATTGACTGTATCATTCTTTTAGAAAGAGTACAATTGACAAATAACACTTGTAGGTTATTTAATCAGAACTTGAGTTGATAGAAATGTTGCCCAAGTCCTGAAGGAGTTATATGTATACAAATATTTGCTATTGGCACTCTGTACACTTTTTTTTAACCTCACAATGTTTTCAACTTCAAAATGCCTAAGATTTTCCTGCAGTATGGAGCACCTATTGCTACCAATTCCACTCACCCAATAGAGCAAGGGGTAAGAGCTTATATGAGATAAGACCCTGAAGAAATAGCCAGTGAATAAATATGTCCAGGAGAAGAAAGTGTCTAGAGAAAGTACCATTTGGGATTGGCTTTCTCAGGAGAAAATGGCGGCCACTATTATAGTGCCTAGCTACACACGAGAGGCAAAACAGTACCAGGCAATCAAGGCTGGATTTCTGAAATGTCCACTTAAAATCTCATCCCTTCTACACCTCTACCATGGTTGAGATCTCGATAACAAGAAGGCGGATTAGGACAGAGTGAAATGGGTCATCTTCGTACCTGGTCACTTTAACAGCCAAGCATGAATACCAGAATTGGGCAAAAGAAGATGAAGGTTAACAGCTCAGAAGAAGGTTGTTTTCGTTGTTGGGTTTTGCTTGTTATTGCTAGCATTTTTCAAAAAGTAAAAATACCTCTAAATTTAACTCCAAATGTTATGACCTTCATGATGTGGACTAGATTCCTTATTACAAATTAAGGAAGTTTTGCTCTTAAATGGAAGATTTCAAAAAGAACCCCAAGTGAATATGTTGAAGCAGCACACTGGGTTTTGGGTGGCATGTGGTACACACAGATGTCTCCATGTCTAAGTCATTAGGCACTTCCCTCCCAAATGGCTCTCTAGTCCCAGGTGACAGGTCTCAAACTGAACTCCAAATCCTGCCCGCCAAGCCTCCTCCCTCCATGGCCATCTGACCCAGCTTGACATGGACTTGTCATCCACTCCTGGCTGTCACCTGCCCACATCCCAATAACCGTCTCTTCTGCAACTTTATCTCGGGTTTTCTCAAGCCCTCCCCCCTTCTCCACAGCCCCGCTCCCTTGCCTAAGGGCTTTGGAATGTCTAGCCTACCCTGTTGGCTGCTCAGAGCCATCCCCCGAGCGCTCCGCCTGGGGGAGAAATCTAGCCTGCTCTGTGCCACCACCTATACATGAAAATCGCCTCCTGCCTAGAATGCCAGGGTTTGCTTGAGCAGCCTTGCTTAACACTCTCAGGCCCTTAAGCCTCCTGACTCAGGATCCAATACAGTGAGCTGCAAGAACTCTGAGAAGTCCCACCTACTTCTTCCTCCATCCAGAATGGCGCCCCTCCCCTCTGCACTAGTTGAATGTGGAGGTCCAGAGACTGGGGTGGTTCTCAAACTTGGTAGCCAACCTAAGCAAACCAAAATCGACACCGGGGTCCCTGCGTTAGAACCTGAGAAAGTTTAACTTTCCAACAACCAATCTCAGTCAACCAAGCTTTCCCAATAAGGCCACCATTGAGGCTCTAGCCAATGAAATCACTGCTTTGCTTTCTTCCTCATCTTCTCTATAAAGATGGTGCCCCTAGCACCTGCTCGGAGAGCCTATAACCACTTTTGGTTTGGCGTTGCCTGATTAGAATCTATGTTTGCTCAAATATTTTTTAAAATGTCTTAATGTGCCTCAGTTTACCTATTTTTCTTGTTTTTAATTTATGTTTTATTTATTTTTGAAAGCAAGGGAGACAGAACATGAGAGAGGGGAGGGACAGAGAGAGAGAGAGAGAGAGAGAGAGAGAGAACACAGAATCCGAAGCAAGCTCCAGGCTCTGAGAGGTCAGCACCCGAGCTGAAGTTAGTTGGTGCCTTAACTGAATGAGCCATACCCACCCGCCACTTCCCTTATGTGGAAAACTGACACTCGTCATCTCATCTGGGAATCTTCTTTGATATCCTTCCTAGACCCACAGCTATTTCAACCCAGATGACTTTTACAAAATAGAACTAATAAACAGTACTTCTGGTATTGAAGGGTTAAAGAAAAGACATTTTGAAAGAACATCTTTTCAGTAACCCATTATAGTGAATGACTAGCATCCAGGCTTATTTTGTAGTTCATTATTATAAAAGCACGATACTTTGTATCAATAAGGACAAGGATTTCTAAGCACTGAATGTTTTTCTTCTTTTTGTAAATTAATTTATTTAAATTCAAGCTAGTTAACGTACAGTGCAGCATCGGAGTAGAACCCAGTGATCTGTCACTTACATATAACACCCAGCACTCATCCCAAGTGCTCTCCTTAATACCCATCACCCATTTAGCCCATCCCCCCACTGATCTCCCTTCTAGCAACCCTCAGTTTGTTCTCTGTATTTAAAAGTCTCTTATGGGAGTGCCTGGGTGACTCAGTCAGTTAAGCATCTGACTCTTGATATCAGCTCAGGTCATGATCTCACGGTTTGTGACTTCAAGCCCCATGTAATGACCTATGCTGACAGCCGGAGTTGGCTTAGGATACTCTCTCTTCCTCTCTCTACCCACTCTTTCATCAAAATAAATAAACAATTTTTAGAAGTCTCTTATGGTTTGCCCCTGTTTTTATTTTTTTTCTTCCCTTCCCTTATNCCCTTCAAATAAATATTTTTGTATCTCTTGGGTAAATACCTAGTAGTCCAATTGCTGGGTCGCAGGGTAGTTCTATTTTTATTTATTTATTTTTTTTAATTTTTGAGGAACCTCTCTACTGTTTTCCAGAGTGGCTGCACCAGTTTGCATTCCCACCAGCAGTGCAAGAGGGTTTCCCTTTCTCTGCCACCTTCCCAACACCTGTTGTTTCTTGATTTGGTCATTTTAGCTATTCTGACAAGCGTGAGGTGGTATCTCATTGTGGTTTTGATTTGTATTTCCCTGATGAGGAGTGATGTTGAGGGTCTTTTCATGTGTCTGTTAGCCATCTGGATATCTTCATTGGAAAAGTGTCTTTTGCCCATTTCTTCACTGGATTATTTGCTTTGGGGTGTTGAGTTTGATAAGTTCTTTATAAATTTTGGATACTAACCCTTTATCCAATATGTCATTTGCAAATATCTTCTCCCATTCCATTGGTTGCCTTTTAGTTTTATTGACTGTTTCCTTCACTGTGCAGATGCTTTTTATCTTGACAAGGTCCCAATAGTTTATTTTTGCTTTTGTTTCTCTTGTCTCTGGAGACATGTCAAGTAAGAAGTTGCTGCAGCCAAGGTCAAAGATGTTGTTGCCTGTTTTCTTCTGTAGGATTTTGATGGTTTCCTGTCTTACACTTAGGTTTTTCATCCATTCTGAATTTATTTTTGTGTCTGGTGTAAGAAAGTGGCCTAGTTTCATTCTTCTGCATGTCGCTGTCCAGTTCTCCCAGCACCATTTGCTAAAGAGTTTGTCTTTTTTCCACTGGATACTCTTTCCTGCTTTGTCAAAGATGAGTTGGCCATACATGTATGGGTCCATCTCTGGGTTCTCTATTCTATTCCATTGATCTATGTGTCTATTTTTGTGCCACTACCACACTGTCTTGATGATTACAGCTTTGTAACATAGCTTGAAGTCTGGGATTGTGATGCCTCCAGCTTTGGTATTCTTTTTCAACATTACTTTGGCTATTCGGGGTCTTTTCTGGTTCTATACAAATTTTAGAATTGTTTGATCCAGCTCTGCGAAGCGATTGTTTTTCTTCTAAATAGCACATATAAATACATAGATAAATGGGTAGAGTTTAATATACAAACTAGTTAGATAGAGACAATACTGTCATGGCAACAAATGATACTGCCAAGGAAGAATGAGGGAAGTCTTGCTGAAGGACACAGAGTCTGCTTTCCCCTGCAGAGGAGCCACCTGAAATGCTCCTTTCCCAGGTCCCACTTCAGTGCCAGGTGGTGCCTGGGACGACGTGGGGGGGCGGGGGAGAGGTTGCTGGGTTCACGGGGCCAATTGCCTTAGATTAAATAACCTCCAAATGGCCAGATACAGCTTACGTGCCAACTCTATCTGGACAGGCTGTATTTACATTGTTACTGGGAAGCGTTGAAGACATTTTCATGCTCAGCAGGCTAAAGGAATAAAAAGGCAATCTTAAACCTAGACCTTCATTACTGCATTACAGTCTAATAACTAATACATGAAAAAAAAAATCTGTCTTCCCTGCTGTGGTAAAGTTGCTCTTCGCTTCTAAATATATTTTCCTCAAGAGACAACAAATGGAAGACTCATCTTTTTTAAAAAATACTTTGAAATTTTAAGGATATTAATAATAAAATATCTGGACTAAAATATGAAAAAGAAATATCAGGCTTGGAGGTAGCTCAATGTTGATTCAAATTGCTTTATATTGTTTCAGTAAAGCGCAACGTGTCTGTTCTTAAGACATACAGTCTGCAATTAGGTATCCATGTTTTTCTTTCATGGAGGTAAAATTATATTTGGTCTTTTTAGGTTTGCAAACACTAACTTATGTCGGTTCTGAACAAAAGTTTACAAATCTAAGTATAGATCCCTTTTGCTAATGCTATGTTGATGGTGTAGAAAGATATCCACTTGTCTTTTAATGTTGCATATTATAAAAATATAAAAAACATTTTGTAGGGAAATTTAAGAGATAAAGGAGGTTATAAAGAGTGACATTAAGGATCACAAGTGTGAGCACATAACAAAATCAGATTATTCCAAAGACTCACACATTACCCATCATATGTCTTCTTTCATTTCAATCCTTCCCGAATGTTTTATTTTCTTGCTGTGAGTGAAATATTCTTTACCCAAACAATATTCAGCTCTTTCCTTCTTTGGGGGTCGATTCAGCATTTCAGTGAATTACATCTCAACGAAAGTACCAAATGTAATTTACAAAATGATCTTTGGACTTAGGCTGGTACTTACACTCCTTACAGAACCCGGAGTTTAAGAAAGGGCTCTGGGTACAAAAGAAGCCAAGGACCCCAGCGATTTGCATGAAGAAACACCAAACCACCAGGAGGTTGTATTTCTCATCAAATACCACCAACACAAGCAAAAACAGATGTGGGGGCTGGTTCCACTCAATCGTTTAGCCTTGCGATTGTTGGATAATAAACTGTAGGGATGTTTAACATTTTTTATTAAACATTTAAAGGATGATTAGTTGTGCTTGTTTATCTTCCTTTTGATCATTAGCCCAGGATTCATAAACAAATGCTCATACAAGCACACTTCATAAATTTAAGACCTTCAGGGAAGGGGTCACATCTGCTTAAGCTGGATGACCTACAGTCATGATCTTGTTTACTTTTTTTATTTTCCTGTCACACATATGTAATTCTGTAATTCCTTGAGTTGCCCTGTTTCTCTTAACCACCTGGAAACTTTTCTGTTTCTTGATGAATGACTGAGTGAAAACCCACCTTCCAAGAGGGATTACTGGATTAGTGACAGTCCTCTGGTTGTTAGGTTTCAAAGAGTGCCTAATTAAAAAGTCAATTTCAACTCTTTTTGAAATAGGTGGGATATAATTTCAATTAAATAATAGTAGAGGCAGAAACTAAAACTAAGATATAGCTAATTTTAAATGATTGATGAGCACACAGGAAATCTAGACTTGGTTATTGTGAGTGGATATTTAGCTTTTGAAGCCAAATTTTAGACGTGGCATTGAGAGAGGAGGATCAGAGCCTGAGAGTCTAAATCACAGTGCTACGTACTTGGCTGTGGGAAGCCTGCTTGGAAAGAGACCCCTCACCTGGGCACACAGAGTCACCATTGCTTCCCCTGTATCAGCTGTGCAGAGAATCTTGCTTCTCTGTTTTCCTGTAAATGCTCGGAGCTTTCTTCCAGGCTCTGTCCCTGCTGGGCAGAGAGGAGAGAAAGCCCTCCGAGAGTGGGAGGCAGTCACCTATCTACTTCCTCATCCGAAGGGCCCCTTTGTGTAACCCCAGCTCTGAGGCCCCAGTTGTTACATTCCAGCTCCGTTTTCAGGATCTGCCCTTCCCTTCCCCACATTTGAAGTGGCACGAAGGGAGGTGAATTATGCGGGAGGCAGGAGAGACCGGGGGTCCATGTGAAGACTTCTGTCATCCCGCTCACTGTGCTAGTGACTGTGGAGGCCTGGCCACCCCGGGCACGGCGCTAGCATTTGCTAATGGAGAATGCAACTTGCAGTCAGCCTGGGCAGGGTCCGGTGGTGTTGCAGACTGACCAGGGCCTCCCTCATCTCTCACTGGCTTGTTCCATGCCCCCTGGCTGGATGACATGACCTGGGACCCTGGTAGTCTTGTGCCAGGTGGCTGACTCTCACCTCAGCCCCCTGGCATTCAGAGACACGCAGGGAGTACTGAGTTCTGCCCCTGCCACATAACTTGGGGGCTGGGAGGTTGTTGAGAGCTGAACCTGCTCTCCCTTTGCTTACCTGCCTGGTACTATTGATTTGGGCTTTCTACTTTCTACACATCATATGGTCTTTTTCTCTGTCCTTGAAATTAAATGAAAGTCCTGGGTCTGGACCCCTGCCTCTACTATTAGGTGTGTCAAAAATACAGAAGCAGTAGTTAGAATTGTGTTTGCCTGTGTGTACGAGGATTCTTGACCATCCGTGACAGAACAATCAAGATAGTTACCTCACCCCATCGGACGACTGGAGTCAGGGGGTGGCTCTAAGCTTCCCAGAGCCATCTGACCTTTCGCTGTACTGTCCTCAGCAACCTGATTCTTCTTCTCTAAGATCACCACCTCTGGGGTACAAGCTACAGATGTCAGATCCTCACATGACAGAATGTTGAGTAAGAAGGACATGGGCAGAAAAGAATTTCCTCCTGGAACATCTTTTATTAAGTTGGAAGCCTGTTCCTCGCATACCAAGCAGAAGTCTCCTTACATCATTGGAAGGAACAGAAATACATACTTACCTTTGAACCAATGGTAGGCAGAGCAGTCCATTGTGACTCACTCCTGGAGCAGACCTTCTCAAAGTGTGTGCTGACCAGATGCCCAAATAAAATCAGTGCTTGTTGAGTCGGCAAGGAGGAAGAGTAAAGTATCGGAGAAATCGGCCGGCTATAGTGTCCATCCCAAGGGACATAGGGAAATACACAATCCTCTTTTCTCTTTTGGCAAAGCCTGCCTTTTTACAATTATTGCCTTGCTAGAGAAGTCAAGAAGGTCAACTTTAAGAGTAGAAAAGAATCAATGCTCTCCTTGTTCTTAGTCCTCACTCCCTTGGGCTACAATGACATGTGGTTTAGGGGGGAAACACAAATGTCTTGGTTTATTATTTGCAAAATTAAAGAGCTACTTAAAACTATTCTCAGGCTTGTGATTCTATCATTTATTCAAATAATGTGTATATTAGGAACTGACCCTGAACTCTGGGCTGAGATGTGAAAGCAGCTTGTATGAGATGCTTTGATGGGGTAAAATTAAAAACAATAAACTAAAGCTAATGGCTTTAAATAAAAAATGTAATAAAATTGGGTTCAATATAAAGCAGGGCTTCTCCCAGATGCAAGTCATTTGAAATGTACCAGATTATCTACTGAGTTGGTTAATTTTGCAGCACAAGACATATGAAGGTTTGTTATAAATTGAACAAGATGACTTCTAATAATTAGATTTTCATGTTTCAATACACGTGAAACACTCCCTAATAAGCATGAGCACCACAAATAGGCCAACAATAAAAGCACCACATTATTTGATGAACGTGGTATTTGTATTAAAATTGTAAATATGATACCATACATTTAATGCACTATTATGCTTTGGAGTCCAGAATCATCAACTGACAACAGATGTAGTTTTATTATCATTTATTCTTAGAAAAGTCACACATGATTAATATCTAAACAACCTCATCATGTATTTTATTTTTTCTGTTTTTATTATTTTAAATTTTTTAACTTTTATTCATTCTTAAGAGACACTGAAAGACAGAGTGTGAGTAGAGGATGGGCAGAGAGAGAGGGAGACACAGAATCTGAAACACACTCCAGGCTCTGAGCTGTCAGCACAGAGCCCAACGTGGGGCTCCAACCCCACGAAATGTGAGATCATGACCTGAGCTGAAGTCAGACACTTAACTGACTGAGCCACTCAGGCGCCCCTACATTATGTGATTTTTTTTTAAGTTTATTTATTTTGAGAGAGAAAGAGACAGTGCTAGCAGGAAAAAGACAGAGAGAGAGAGAGGAGAGAAAGAGAATCCCAAGTCCACATGGCTGTTACAAAACCATGAGATCATGACCTTAGCCAAAGTTGAATGTTCAACTGACTGAGCCACCAGGTGCCCCTGCCTCTTCTTTCACACGCACACACACGCACACACATACACACACACACACACGCACAACTTAGGGAAAATTATTTGATTCAATTATGGCCAAATTAATGATATCATGAGATGCCTACCAATAGTTTATTTTTTTATTCATGAATTAAATTTTCTCCATTGGCACCCTTCCCGATCAACCTAAAGACTGAGGATCCCTTGTTGGGATGAGCACTGGATATTGTATGTAAGTGATGAGTTTGAGTTACTTGGCTCTACTCCTAAACCAGGACTACACTGTATGTTAACTAATTTGAATTAAAAAGAAATCATGAGTTAAACCTGAGTGAAAATACAGAATATTGTAAAGGATAAGAATTAACACTAGTTACTCAAGATCCACGTATGAGTGAAAACATACGATATCTGTCTTTCTCTGACTGACTTATTTCACTCAGCATAAGTTCTATCCATATTGCTGCAAATGGCATGATTTTCCATGGGGGAAGGGAAGGAGGGAAAATAGTTACAAACAGAGGGGGAGGGAGGGAGGCAAACCATAAGAGTCTCTTAAATACAGAGAACAAACTGAGGGTTGATGGGGGGGTGGGGAAGAGGGGAAGTGGAGGATGGGCATTTGAGAAGGGCACTTGTTGGGATGAACATTGGGTGTTGTATGGAAGAAATGAATCATGGGAATCTACCCCCAAAACCAAGAGCACACTGTTAGCCAATTTGACAATAAATTATATTTTTAAAAAAGAAGAATCAACATTGGTTAAAGTTAATTTTGGGGCTGGATCCTCATCAAAAAGGAAACAAATAATTCTATTATTTTGTTTTCCAAAGATAAAAATAATTTAGGCCCATATCATTATTGACAAGAATTATTACCTGGATACCTATTTTAGTGTGAGGTTAATGAAAACAATTTTTAAAAATTGCTGCCATTGTGATTACATCTATTTAATAAATTTTTTAAGTTTTTATTCAAATTTCAGACCATTAATACACAGTTTCATATTAGTGTCAGGTGTACAATATAGTGATTCAACACTTCCATGTATCACCCTGTGCTCGTCACAAGTGCCTTCCTCTGTCCCCACCACCTATTCAGTCATCTCCCCACCTCCCCTCTGGTGACCATCAGTTTGTTCTCTATAGTTAAGAGTCTGTTTCTTGCTTTCTCTCTCTCTCTCTCTTTTTCCTTTTGCTTGTTTGTTTTATTTCTTAAATTTCACATAGGACTAAAATCATACAGTATTTGACCCTCTGAATGACCTATTTCGTTCAGCATAATACTCTCCAGCTCCAGACACATGAAAAGATGCTCAACATCACTGGTCATCAGGGAAATATTTAATGATTTTTAAATACATATGTTTATTTCATTTTTTAAATTTTAAAAATTTTTCTTGAGAGAGAGAGAGTACAAGCAAGAGAGGGACAGAGGGAGAGGGAGAGAGAGAATCTTATGCAGGCTCTGTGGTCAGTGCAGAGCCTGATGAGGGGCTTGACCTACGATCATGAGATCATGACCTGAAATCAAGAGTCAGTGGGTCGCTCAACGGACTGAGCCACCCAGGTGCTCTGAAATATATACTTATTTTAAAATTACACTTAAATCAGATGTTACTATCTGCTTGGTATGTATTGCACATGCATCTAAGATATGGTAAAGGTTCATGAACACTATCTTGAATTATGTCTTAAAATAGTAGTCTGAAAGCTCTGATTTTTCCGAGGAAGAACGGCTCTGTTGGAGAAAGCCTCTGCAGGTAGTAATGAGCAGCTCAGGAGATAGGTGCGTGGGCGTGCGTGGGCGCGCACCACACACACACACACACACACACACACACACACAGCTATGTGGACGTGCTGGAGAGTGACCCAATTCAGGCAGCATGAAGGAGGGGCAGACCTATCTCCTCAAAGAAGGAAGTGGCTGGGCGAGGCCCTGTTCATACACGTTTTCACCTGCGGCACCCACGCAGCACGTGCTCTGGAAGGTGGGACTGGATGGAGACTCACAGTCTTGCTGACTTGAGTCTTGCATCAGGAAATGAGTTTGGGATGTGCAGGAACAGTGACGGGTGGAGGAGATGCAGGATAACGAGGGAACCGCAGAAGGAAAAGTCCCGAATCTGAGTATAAACATCCGCCGGTGCTGCCGTGAGCCCTGGACCGCCCGAGACAGCGTAAAGCAACATCTGAAACCTGAAAGAGCTGAGCAGAAAATGTGGCTGCTGCTCATCTCAGGAAAAATAAGCTTTGGAGTTTGAGTTCCACCAGGTTAGAGGGACTCCCTAACAGGGGCCACTCGTCTAGGGTAAAAGGTCTGAAGGAGAAATGACTGAGATGGAAGCTGGAACCATCTGGGCTAACACATGAAGCCTGCTGATTGTGAAAGGGATCGGCCGGTATCTTAACCGCCTTCTAAAACAAAAATCAACTCTTTTTTTAAAATGTTTATTTATTTACTTTGGGGGGGGGCACAAGCACGCATGATCAGGGGAGGGGTAGGGAGAGAGCAAGAGAGAGGATCCCAAGCAGCCTCCATACTCGGGAGGAAATCATGACCTGAGCCAAAATCAAGAGTAGGATGCTGAACCCACCGAGCCACCCAGGTGCCACCCAAAATCAACTCACTTTAGAGGAAGATGACACAGTCCACAATATCTACTATGTGTCACTTCAAACTGTCAACATAAAATTTAAAAATTAGCAGACACTCAAAACAAGAAAATGTGACCTATGATCAAGAGAAAAAGCAGCCAATAGAAATTGATATCTTACAGGTGTTAGATTTGGCAGACTGTGGCCCTAAAACAGCTATTATAAATATTTTCAAACATATAAAGGAAGATGTGGTCATGACAAGTAAACAGGGAGTTTTAGCAAGAAATCCAGACTATGAAAAAGAATCCACTGGAAATACCAGAACAAAGAAGTAAGGTATTTGAATAAAAATTAATGAAATGGACTTAACATTCTATTGCAGATGGAAGAAAAGGATCACTGAATTTAAGATTGCACATAGAGACTCAAATGGAAAAAGGAAAAAGACTTAAAGACTGAATACAATATAACTAAGTTGTGAAATAACCGCATGAATTATGATTGACTTCTTGTAAGAAACAGAGGTCAGAAGATAATAGGATGATGCCTTTAAAGTAGAACAACATGCACACACACACACACACACACACAGGCACAGGTATACACACACACACGGGTGCGTGCACACGCACAGCATTAACTAAGAACTCTGTATAACTTGAAATTACTAGATAAGATCTGAAAAAATCAATCTCCAGGAGATCTGATAATGGAAACTTTTCAGGCTGAAGAAAAACAGCATCAGATGGAAATTCAAATCTTAATTTATCTAAAAAACCCCCCCCCTAATTCTTTAAAGTAAAAACAACTACATTATAACATAAAACTTATAGTACAGGCATTTCTCATTTAATTGTGCTTTGTTTCAATGTGCTTCACAGATATTGTGTTTTTCACAAATGGAAGGTTTGTGGTCACCCGGCCTCAGGCAGTTCTCTCAGTGCCGTTTTTCCAGCAGCAGTCACTCATTTTATGGCACTGTCACATTTTTTTTTAACATTTATTTATTTTTGAGACACAGAAACAGACCACAAATGGGGGAGGGGCAGAGAGAGAGAGACACACAGAAACCGAAGCAGGCTCCAGCCTCTGAGCTGTCAGCACAGAGCCCGATGTGGGGCTCGAACCCACAAACCGTGAGATCATGACCTGAGCTGTAGTCAGACACTTAACCGACTGAGCCACGCAGGTGCCCCTCACATTTTCTTAATGTTCACAATATTTCAAGCTTTTCCATTATTAGAAAATTTGCTATGGTGATCTGAGATGGGAGGGGACAACTTTCTCAAAGCTCAGTGAGGGTTAACATTGATTAGCAATAGAGTCATAAACTATTTTATCAGTACTTTTAAAAAAGTTATTTATTTATTATGAGAGAGAGAGAGAGAGAGAGAGAGCATGCACAAGGGAGGGCAGAGAGAATCCCAAACAGGTTCCATGTAGCCAGCACAGAGCCTGGCATGGAGTTCAAATTCACAAACCATGAGATCATGACTTGAGTTGAAATCAAGAGTCAATGCACTTAACTGACTGAGTCATCCAGGTGCCCCTAAACTATTTTTAAATTAAGGTATGTGTATTGTTTTTTAAGAGATAATGTTATGTCACACTTAATAGACTATAGCATAGTATATTACTTTAATTTAAAAAATATATAACCAAAACATTCATTTGATTCACTGTATTATTATTGCAGTGGTCTAGAATTGGACCCACATTATTTCCAGGGTCTGCTTGTAGATACTTTATAAAATTTATAACAATAGCAAAAAATAGGTAGGTAAAATAAATTATGACACCATTAAAAATAAGTGGGTAGGTTAGGTTATATCTTGTAAGCTTTTATATTCTATATGAAGAAATACTGGGTTTAAATAGAAAGTGATAAAAACTGTATATTTTAAGTCCTAGAATAATTACTAAAAAAATGCAAGGTATAACTAAAAAGTCAGTAGACATATTGGATTGTAATTCTAATTCTAACAGTAAGGAAGGACAGGAAGAGAGGAACATTGGAATAAAAACCAGGTGAAACAAATCAAAAATAAATTTCAAATTGGTAGAACTATTCCAACCATATTAACAATTGCCTTAAATATAAACAGATTAAACACTCCACTTAAAAGGTAGGGATTGGAAGATCAAATAAAAAAGTAAGATCCAGCTATATACTGAGCAAAAAAATCATTAAAATAATTTTTTAATGTTTATTTATTCTTGAGAGAGAGAGAGAGAGAGAGAAAGAGAGAGAGTGTGAATGGTAGAGAGGCAGAGAGAGAGAGGGAGACCCATAATCCAAGGCAGGCTCCAGGCTCTGAGCCGTCAGCACAGATCCCGACGTGGGGCTCGAACCCACGAACTGTGAGATCATGACCTAAGCCGAAGTCGGACGCTTAACTGACTGAAACACCCAGGGGTCCCTCAAAAAAATGGTTTTTAAATTTAAAGGCTCAGGTGAAATATATAAAGATGCGAAAACACGTACCATACCAAAGTAAGAATAAGGAAACTGGTGTAATTATATTAAAATGACAAAAAAAAAATAGAATTTAAGATTAAGAGCATCACTAGAGAGGATGAAGGGCATTTTTTAATATTAAAATGTTAATTTCACCAGGAATACATAACAAATCATACACAAAAATTAGCACCCTAGATCTGTTAGGCTAAAAGGTGGGAGCATATGTTCAGGACTTTGGTGAAGGCAACCAGTTTTAGGCCACAAAAGTACTCTGCATAAAGAGAAAATATTGGGAGTACTAGTGGCTCAGCTCTTTAAGCATCTGACTCTGGATTTTTGGCTCAGGTCATGATTTTGGCTCAGGTCATGATCTCATGGTGAGATCAAGCCCCATGTTGGGCTCTGCACTGACAGAGTGAAACCTGCCTGAGATTTTCTCTCTTCCTATCTCTGTGCCCCTCCTCTGCTCTCTCCCTTCCTCTCTATCTCAAAAATAGATAAATAAACATTAAAAAGAAAACATTGACAAATTGGATATCATTTCAAAAACAGTTCCATACATCGAAAGTCATTCCTAGGGAGAAAAAATGCCCAGAATAGGAGAAAATGTGTACAATACGTACATTTGAGAAAGGTCTTAGATCCAGAATTTATAAAGAATTCCTATAGCTTAATTAAAAGAGAAAAAAAAAAAAGAGAAGAATGGGCAAAAGGCCTGAACAGCTGCTTTACAAAGAAGGTATGAAAATGACCATTAAGCACATGAAAAGATGTGAGATCAAAATTACATCCACAATGAGAGGGCATTTCACACCACTCCAGTGGCTACAAGCAGAGGCAAACACCAAAGCTTGAGTGATGTGGAGCAACCCAAACCTTCATCCATGTAAAACGTTACTTTGAAAAGAACAGTTTAGCAGTTCCTGATAAATTTAAGTGTGTACCAAGCCTATAATCCAATGATCCCACTCATAGATGCTTAACAAAGAAAGAGGAAACACTCAAAAAAATCTTGAACATGAAGGTTTATAAAAGCTTTTCCAATAATCAGCAAACACTGGAAAAGACCCATCTGTCCATTGACTGGATAATTAACAAAAGGTCGCGGTATATTTATACAGTGGAATCACTACTACTCACCAATTAACAAAAACAAGCAAGAATTACTGATACAAACAATGGTATGAGTGGGTGTCAAGAACCAGGAGCAAAAGAAACCAGACAGAAACAGTTCAGTTTGAGTGATTTCATTTATTGAATTTCAAGATTGGGTAAGGTCTTGGTGACACAAATTCAAACAGTGGTTGTTCAAGAGGGATGGGAATCAACCAGAGGGGATTGAGAACTAATCTCAAGAGTTAATAAGAGAACTGTTGGAGGTGATGGAAATGTTTTCTGTCTTGATAGGTGTATACATTGATCAAACCTCATTGCATTCCATGCTTCAGATCTGGACGTGGAAAAAAGGAATAAGATGTGATTTGTAGGTTGGAATACTTACATGGAAATAAATTCCAAAAAAGTATGCCAAAACAAAAATACATGTAATTAATATATTACTTGAATGACTGCTAAATTTTGCAGTGATATATATCTAATGTAAAAAATTACATTTTAGAGGACATGTTCATTTGAAATTTTTCAGGACTTTTCCCCCCATGTTTTATAAATTTTTGTACTTTGAAAATGGTAGGTATAGTATGACATTTTAATTTTGGGTGAAAAGCTCTGATCTGAAGTCAAGTCACAATGTGGAAAGGAAAATAATAATAAAACCAGTATTAAGAATAGGAACATCTAAAATGTTCCATTTAATAGACAAAATGTGAAAATTTAAAAACCAATTTTGGGTGCGAGGCGCCTGGGTGGCTCAGTTGGTTAGCATCCTACTTCTGCTCAGGTCACGATCTCATGGTTCATGAGTTCAAGCCCTGCATCGGGCTCTGTGCTGATAGTTCAGAGCCTGGAGCCTGCTTTGGATTCTGTGTGTCCCTCTCTCTCTGCCCCTCCCCCACTCTCACTCTGTGTATCTCTCTCTCAAAACTAAATAAACATTAAAATTTTTTTAATAATAATTTTTCTTATATTCATGGATACCAAAATAAATGAGGAAAAATGGAATATATATGATGCTAAAGCATCAGTGGTGATCAAAAATGAAAAATCATAACAATTTTCAATAATAAAGTTGCTATTGCATTAAATAATTCATTTAACACACTTCATGTAAAAGTAAATATTTAATTTAGTTGAACTAAGTAATGGCTTAACGTATAAGTACATTCAAGTAATGAAGTCAGGGTACCTGGGTGGCCCAATTGGTTAAGCATCCGACTTCAGCTCAGGTCATGATCTTGAGGTCCATGGGTTCGAGCCATCATTGGATTGATTCTGCATTGACAGCTCAGAGCCTGGAGCCTGCTTCGGATTCTGTGTCTCCCTCTCTCTGCCCCTCCCTTGCTGGCACTCTGTCTCTCTCTCGCTCTCTCAAAAATAAACATTAATTTTTTAAAATAATGAAGTCATTGGTCTCTTTCAGAAGCGCGTAATTCAAGTAATTAAATTCCAAGTCCCATAGATTATTTCTCCCACTTTCTGATTTATTCTCTTCTCTTGCCATGACTGTTCCCCACCTCTTAAATCAGTAGAGTAGCCCCCAAAATTGTTGATTTCTGAAAATAGTGACTCTCTTCTTCTCAGAGTTTTTTTTTTCTTGAAATCCCCAGAAACCTACTTCAGCTAGAGATGTGAGTGGAAGAACATCTTTTCACATAAACCTTAGGATCAGCTACTCTGAGAAGCACCCCATCCTGGCCTGAGGGTGCCCCTGTGCCCCATGATGCCCACTGACTCTCAAATGGAATATAAACATGGGGTAAACTTGAATAACCACTGGTGCCCCATCCATTCATGCTACTTCCTTGGAAAAGTAATCATGTGCGGAAGTGACCTTCCCTATTCATGCCTGAGAAGAGATACAGGGCTGCCATGGCTCTTTCAGATAGTTCTTTGATGGTTGTGTTCATTAGAGACCTGTTCCGAAAGGTGCATGTGAGCACCCAGGGGGGTTAATTATTCTGGGGTTTATGTACTCTTCCACACTTTGCACTGTAATTCTTATTGTGTGTATGTACACATGCATTTGATTATGTCAACCTAAATCATATAGGAAATACATTCTTTGAAGACCTTTGTCTTCAAGGAATATGATGTGTTATTTGATAGAAGTTTGGAATTTGGAGGACCAATCGATCATACAATATAACAGCTATGAGTTGTTTTTTTTAATGTTTTTATGTTTATTTATTTTTGAGAGAGAGAGAGAGAGAGCAGAAGACAGGCAGAGAGATCAGGGAACAGAGGACCCAAAGCGGGCTTTGTGCTGACAGCACAGAACCTGATGCAGAGCTCCAACTCACAAACCGTGAGATCATAGCCTGAGCCAGAGTCGGACTCTTAACCGACGGAGCCACACAGGCGCCCCAGCTATGAGTTTTTAAACAGCATTTTCTAAATCATCTGAGTATACATGTACAGCCCACTATAATCACTCAGTTCACTTGGAGTGATTTAGAGAGCTCCAAGGTGAGCATATAGTCCACAACCACTAAAACCATCATCATTAACCTTCCTGGAGTGGTGTCTCTATTTTTATAATCTAACTTAGGAAAAACACAGAAAAATCCAGAGAGGGTCCAAGGAAGGCAATAAAGATCACTGCATATTGGAAAATGAACAGTGTCTCTATATGTAAAATCGTTGTTAGTCGTGCCATTACTGGGACTTGTCCTTTCTATAGCGAATTCAGTAACGCTTTTCATTTTCCTTTTATAAAAAGATAATACATACTTGAGAAGATTGTTTGGAGTCACAATCTGAAGCTATGAAGACGTAAAAATGGAACACATCGAAACCAAACTTGCCTTATTAGCACTGTGCTCGGAATAACAGACCCACCAGTCAGATATAATTCAAAATATGCATCATGATTAACTCGTGAAATTGGTATCAGAGTGGTGGGGCTCAGCCATTGCTTAATTATTGTTGACTGTATCGGCCCCTGAATAATGGAAAAGAAAATGATTCATATAATGAACATTTTCTGCAGTGTTGTCAATGAAGACAGACAGAGACACCACACAACTGAGTGAGACGTGAAAGTGATTGAGGCAGACGTGGCATTGAGTCACTGCAGCCATGCCTGTCCAGGAAAAATGATCATCGGTGAAGCTTTGCTAGATTTTCTGCAAGGTATTTGAAGAGTTCCCCTTCCCAATAGGGTTAAACTGTGGTCTTCTTGCCTGAACATGGCTGGGCTAGAGATTTTGTGTCTGAAGTGCATGTAGGTAACCATCATTCCCTGAGAAGAACTTGCATAGAACCACTGACAGCTGGAGAAAGAAGGAAATTTCACAAGAATGCAAGGTGGTGCTGGTGGCTGGTGGAAGGAGGGGGAAGGTGAGGAAAGCAGTCAGGCAATGAGCAGTAGATGCGTGGTAGAGACAGTGCAAGAGAGAAATAGGCTTACAGCTCTGCATTCGTTTTCCCTCCTTCTCCCTGCTTTGCTTCTCTGCCCCCAGGAAGTTCCTGTCACTTGCCTTACCCCAAAGCTCGTCTTCTGGAAAAGCACCCGGGACGTTTGACGCACTTCTTGGATACTCCGGTCAAGAGCCCTCCAGGGACATCAGCCTGGTTTGGGAATCATTTTCAACACAAGAGTGTTATCAGTAACACCGCTCTTACGTTTTATCACTGTTGAGGCTGATTTCCTCTTTCAGAAAAGTACAGTTATGAAGAAGAGCGAGGAAGAGAAAGGAAGGAGGGAGGGCAGATATCCCGAGAGAGCTGGGCAAGACTGAAATCGAAGGTGACAGAACTAAAGTGAGGGTGTCACCGAGATGGAAGAAATGGTCCACGTAGGAGAGCTGCAGGGCAGCGGCTCTGGTGAAGGAGAATCCTGCACGCTGTCCCTCGGGGTCAATATGGAGGCTGTGGCCAGGAGACCGGGAGCTTGCGGAGGCTGGGTACCGCCACCTTGGAGAGGACGGATAACCCTAGAAGGTCAAGGGCTCTGGAGTCAAGCAAACATAGACTCATACTGACCGTGTGACTACTTGCGCAGCCTTGGGCAATGTCTTAACCTCTCTGGACCTCAGCTGTAAATGGATGTAAATGGTGATTGCATCACCTCCTAGGAATGTGATCATTAAATAGTTACTGTGTACATGAGGCAGTAGCTCATGGTGTAGCAGCAGTGAGTTGTCACTTACCTGACCTCCTGTCCTGCCCTCCCCCTTTTTAATTTTTTTAAAATTATTTTATTTATTTCTGAGAGAGAGAGAGAGAGACAACATGAGCCAGGGAGGGTCAGAGAGAAAGGGAGACACAGAATCTGAAGCAGGCTCCAGGCTCTGAGCTAGCTGTAAGCACAGAGCCTGACGCGGGGCTCTAATGCATGAACCACGAGATCGTGACCTGAGCCGAAGTTGGACAGTTAACCGACTGAGCCACCCAGGCGCCCCTGTCCTGCCCCCCCCTTTTTTTTTTATCAGAGGAATATAGAGAATGAGTTAGACATGGACACAACTCTAAAGCTACCATTCTGATGGTACTCAGACACAGCCTCGGCAGAATGGGGAAGACCCAGGCTGGTCCTTCCTGGTCTTACAGGGTCATGGCCATGAATAGTTAAAACCAACGATCAAGTGAGGTCTGTAAAGCTGATGGAGCCACATCCCGAGGCCAGCCAGATGGAAGGGCATCATCTTGGACCTGAAGAGAGACAACTTATGATAAGAAGTGGGGTCTTTTAGGCTAGCATCCGAAGATGGCTTTCAGCACATCACATTTACAGAATGTGTTTATTCTTCTCTAATTTTACATTTTAGCCATAAAAGACATCCCAAATCCTTTCAACACATGAAAAAGTTATTTAAGAATTATACTGTCATTTCCTGCCAGCAGATAATGGGAAAATAAAATAAACTATAATAAAATGAGAAGGAAAAATATTCAAGCAATGTCTATGAGGCAGAGGGATACATACAGTTTGTGTATTTTCTGACACCCACAAGCCACATAAATTAATGCAGTCCTGAGCACAAAAAAGGCTCAATTTAGACCCAAACCAATGAAGAACTGGATTTATAAATTTTCATAAAGCAAGTATGGAAAATCCTCCATTAATTCACCATTCCATTTCACTCACCACTTGGTGAGGGGTTCATAGGACTGGTGTTCAGAGATTCGGTGGCTGTCCAGAGCATGTTGGGGTCAGGTGGCCTGGGAAACAAGGCAGGGGCAAAGACTCAGTGAAGATGTCCTTGGCCTTGAATTACATAATATACACACCACGACATATCTACTGAAAATTAACACAGTTTTTGGTATCTGTACAAGTAGCATTTTGATCTTTTTCTCACTGTTTCTTCTGTAGAATCATACTAGTTTTGTAAAGTGAATTTCTCTGTTACAATATTTATAAAATAAGCAATTATAGAATCCTTAAATATTTGACCCTCTCACCAGCTCTATTTTTAGTACCTTCTGTCTACATGTATTACACTATTAATCTATTAATGTTTTATTTTCTTTTGATCACTGTTTTTCATTTACGTTTTCCACAAAGAGAGAGAGCAGCCTGTTCAGGAGGAGTGGACCTTCGGAACAAGAGACTTTTTAGTACAGTTTCAAATTTCAAGGAGAAACCATTTTCCTCCCAAGGCAGAAGGGTTCTAATGTAGTCAATCTGCCACCAAGTCTGGCTGGTTCTCCCAAGGGATGATGGTACACAGAGAGCTCACCAGTCGTCTTTTTTTCTTGCTGGTTGGACGTTCCACTATAATTGTACACAAATCAGCCCAGGGACATTGTGAGATGCTTTGTTCCCTCCAGTTAGTGCACTCTGGGTCTGGGAACTGCCTTACATCTGGGAACCATTATTTGGAAAAACATCCGATGTCAAATGCCTTCGCCCAGATTTTCTACCAAGAGCCTGATGTTGTGGAAGTACAAGCCCAGGCAGACAGGGGTAAGGAGAGAGAGAGGAGGGGAGGAAGGCAGGGCAGTAATGCAGGCCATGCATTACCTGATGTCCCTGCCTCCCGGCGAGCTAGGAGGGGGCACGGCAGGCAGTTGTGCAGGTGTGACCCGTGAACTGGCTCTAAGGAAGAATCAGATCTCAGAAGAATCCACGGAAGGAAGGGAGTGGTGGTGCTGGTGCTGGTGAGGGAATCTCAAAGAAGTTTCTTCCCGTCTCCTTTTTCCCATTGCTCAACGTTCACACCATTCACACCGCAGGTAGGTATCTACCCCACACACCCAGGTAGTCCCACACCCCTAGGCAGTGTTATCTAGTCAATCAAGGACCACCCCCAGCAACCCGAGTCCATGCCTTGTGATGTAGTGTTTCAGTAACTTAGCCTGGATTCGGGGAGCCTCAAAGTTGGTGGTGAAGGCAGAAAGCACCTTCAGAAGGAAAAAGATGGGGGAATGTGAAGAGCTGCAAGGTTTGTGTTCGACATTCCTATCTAGGTAGGAAGGGAAGCCCACAATCCCTAGTGGAAATGACTGATACATCTGACTTGTCGTTTCAGGACACCTTGGTGGCTCAGTTGGTTAAGCGTTCAACTCTTGATTTCAGCTTAGGTCAGGATCTCATGGTTCGAGCCCTGCATCAGGCTCTGCACTGACAATGGGAAGCCTGTTGGGGATTCTCTCTCTGTCTTTCTCTCAATCTCTCTCTCTCTCTCTCTCTTTCTGCCCTTCTCCATCTCTCTCTCTCAAAAAATAAATAAACTTAAAAATCATTTTAAAAAATGACTTGTCATTTCGATAAGAGAATAAAAGACATGATATACCAAGTAAAAGAAAAGAGATAAAATGTTAACAATAATAGAAATTTCTTATAAAAAAAATCTCTCTCAAGTCAACAATAAGAGACAAAGTACCTAATAAAAATGGGCAAAGAACAAAGAAAGGCAAAACATTACAAAATGCTAAATATTTAATAACCACTTAATATCCCAGTTATTACTCAAAATAAGTACAAATTAATGCCATCCTATGGTACTGTTTTTCAGCAATTACCTGTACAAATACTTTAAACTGATAAGATACAATATTAAAGAGAATGAGAGAGAAAAGGCACTCTCATGAAATTTTGGTGGAAAATCATGAATTGGAATGAACTTTTTGGAAGGATAATTTGGTGATATGTACCAACACCTAAAATTTACATATAGTACTTATAAAATATTTCCTATAGATATACAAGTATATATAAATATGTTTATAAGAGCACTTTTGCAATATTAAAAAATAGAGAAGATATAAGTGTCTACCAATAGGAAACTAATGAATTAACTAATGAAACATAGTTACATTTAATGGAATGGCATATGGCCTTTAAAAAAGAATAACATAGATCTATTTATATAGAGGAATGTTAAAGATACAAAGTATAAAAGCAAGTTGCAGAGAAGTATGTTAAGTATGATATCCCATGTATACCGTGCAGTATCATACAATCCCATGTGTATAAATAAACTAAATGTTAAAATACTTTGTTTTTGACTGACCTCTCAAAGACCAGAATAATACTAATGAATATATATAAGTGAACTAGAGAATGGGGTAATTTGGAAGTGCTTGTTCACGGAGATCTAAAACACAAGACAAAGCTATGGAGACACGGAAACCAGGACATCGTTCGGATACAAACTTGAAATTGTCAGAGGACCTTTGAAAAATCTCAGAGTGTCTGAGATCATTTTGTGGACAAAGAGAAGTAGGATCAAGTTGCCTTATTCTTTCACCTAGTATGTTCAATTAAGCTTGTTAATTTATAATACACACAGTAGAAAGGAAAATGAGATTAAATAAAATCTGTAAGCTAAGAGAAAATCTTTGGAGGTTAGGAACTGTTGAGGGCTGTGAATTTTGTGGAATGGGTGTTCGATATTCAGGGCAGGGATGTGCAGGTGTAAACAGGACTTTAACTCTTCCTGCGATGTGTTTCTGTAGTGCTTGGGATTTTTACCACAAGTTGGTATTGCTTTCCTTAAATAAAATTTAAAAAATGAACTAAATCAAAGTATACATGGACATTTTTTCCTTCATGTGATTTCAAAGTATAAAACCAAATGAAAGAAGTCACAAAAGAAAATATTAAACAACTCTAAATTTTAATATAGGTACCATTAAAACCATAGAATATATGGCAAACTTGAGGAAATATATTCAAAATCTATGATAAATGCTATAGTCTATGTCCCCAAATCCCACTGGCCCCCTCTGCCCTATTCATATGTTGAAACATAATGAGATCGTATCTGGAGGTGGGGCCTTTAGGAAGAGATTAGGACATGAGGGTGAGTACTTCGTGAATGGAATTAGTGCCCTTGTTAAAGACCCAGAGAGCTTCCTCACTTCTTCCAGCATGTGAGGTCACAGCAAGAGATGAATCAGAAATCGGACTCCCATGAAACATTGACTCTGGGGTGCCATGATCATGGATGTCCCAGCTTGCGTAACTGTGAGAGATAGATTTCTGCTGTTTATAAGCCCTCAGCCTATAGTATTTTGTTATTGTATTTTTATTATATTTTCTTATGATATTTTATTTATTAGCCCAAAGACAATAGGCAAATTATTAATAGACTTTAGATCGATATATAGATGGATGGATGGATGGATGAGTGAGAAGGAAGGAAGGGAGGGAGAAAGGGAGGAGGGAGTAAAAAGGGAAATATGCATATTTAGGGGTTATTCAATATCCATACTTGATAGCATGAGAGGAAGTACTCGAAAGATATACCACCCCTAATGATCGTGTTTTCACTCAAAATATAACATTGGGAAATTATTCTACAATTTTAAGTGAATTATTCCAAAATTTTAAAGTAAACACATGAGCAAATATATTATCATCAATAAACTGTGTGTGTGGGGGGGAATTATGGAGGACTTTTATTTCCTTATTATTGCACTTCTTTCCACGTTTTCTAAAAAGACTATGTACTCCTTTTATAGTGTGCTTTTAAATCCTGAAAATAACTAAATAACTGCAATTAAGTCAAGGGCTAGAAACAATAACAAGAATATTCTCTTTCGTTTTGCAGATATAGCCATTCCATTTACACACTAGGGTACTGCTCCAAGTGTACATTGTGAATTAATGAGAAATAGGTCATTTAAAAAAATTTTTTTAATGTTTTATTTATTTCTAGGAGAGAGAGAGACAGCGTGAGCAGGGGAGGGTCAGAGTGAGAGGGAGTCACAGACTGAAACAGGCTCCAGGCTCTGAGCTGGCAGTCAGCACAGAGCCCGACGCGGGGCTCGAACCCGCGAACCGTGAGACCATGACCTAAGCGAAAGTCGGACGCTTAACCGACTAAGCCACCCAGGCACCCCTAAATAGGTCATTTTTTGACATAGCTCACAAAACACCTGATAACCATTTTGAAAGAATTAAGATCTAGTTTAGTAATTAACTACGAACACGCATTACTTGTAAGCAGAGCTTTGAGAGTCTGCTGGGGGGTGGGGATCTCTCGTTCTGAAAGATAACAGATTGTACTGCGTAGCACCCCTAAATTTGAATGTAATTTATCCCCGGCTATCAACAGAAATGCAACCTGTTCATCTCAGCAAGGAGAGAATGAACACATCAAGAATAATGCTCTTTAAGTTCTCTAAAACTTTTTTTAAATAAAAATTCGGGGAAGCCCTCTGTGATCTGAAACACGCCAAGATGAATTGTTGGACTCTCCCAGGGCACGCACCTCCATTTGATATAGGATAAGAAGACCCAGCAAGAAATAAGATTCAAATAACTTCATTCTGAACTCCCCCGGAAGCAGGAGCTGAACCTTTGAATTTTATTTAATAGTGCAAGATCTTGCCACTTTGAGGTTGTCCCCCTTTCTCTGTTCGAGTCTGCAGGAGGAAATATTTTACCTGTAAATACCTGTGATCACTGAAAATGTCTCTCCAGTCAGTTTAGCCTTGGCTGCAGTCAGGACACTTGCATGTATTTGCACTGTATCAGCAACCTGACTCGTGATTAATAGAGTATTCATTCTAGGATTAGGATAACTAATAAAATGGCTTGACCACATTGATCCTTGTTGAAAGTACTAAAATTGCTTGACCTCATTCATCCCATGTTGACCCAAGAATCCAATATGTTGACCATTCAATATACTAAGTTAGGTAATAAACAAGCCATAGGCTTATTGTTTCTTAATCTCTTACCCCAAGAGAATATAGAGATATTTAAACAATATATGCTTGTGTACGTCAACCGCATGACTTTTGCAGTTTGGATACAGGATACAATGTTGATGTCCATGTAAATATTTCAACATGAGCTGATATCTTAAATCAATTTAATACTTGACTACAGCTTACCCTTAATACAGGTTTGAACCATATAGCTCCACTTACGTACAGTTGTTTTTTTTCTTTTTTTTTAATAAATACAGTACTGCAAATGTATTTTCTCTTCCTTATGATTTTCTTGATAATATTTTCTTTTCTCTAGCTTACTTTTTTGTTGTAAGAATACAGTATATAATACATTTAACATACAAAATATGTGTTAGTCAACTATTCGTGTCATTTGGTAAGGCTTCCAGCCACCAGTAGGCTATTAGAAGTTAAGTTTGGGGGGACTCAAAAGTTCTATATAGATTTTCAGCCTTGCAGGGGGTTGGTGCCCCAACCCCTGTATTGTTCAGGGTCAGCTGTATGTATACATTATACTGCCTTTGTTAATGAAGTGTAATGATTACTTTGATTGTCATTGTCATTCATATTCAAGAACTGGTTGAAAAAAGGCAACTCATCTCCTGAATAGTTAAAGCCAAGCATATCCTTAGAGCCCCAGAAGGTGAGTATGTGCAGCTTGGATGATGTATCAGGGACCAGGAACCACTCCATCTTTCCCTTTCTGGAGTCATTACCAATGCAAGTCTCTGTTTCACCCTGCACCTGTGTGGTCATCTCCCTTTCTGCTGAGCATTTGGCCCTTCCTTCTCTGATCTACTTGTACCTGATTCAGATTAGCCACCCAGCCCTGAAATGATACCTTGTCATATCTAAGTCCCTTCAGAGGAGGTCTTGAGAGAAATCAGTGTGTCTCAGGGTGGATGGAGGCCAACCAGCTAGGCGTAGGTGCTGAGGAAGGGCCTGCACTATGGAGACTTGCCAATCCCAGGGTGTAGGAGAGGAGTTTGTAAAGGAAGCACATGGGAGCAGAGAGGGTATTTCTGGTATCCCTAGAATGGTCATAGCCATTTCCTAGGTCTGTAACAATTCAAAGTCAGTACTTGCCACAATGTGAAGTTCAGGTAAAGAAATTGTATATTAATTAAATTCCACATGGTATCTGTCCATAACGTTGGGTCAATTTCCTGTGTAGCCTCACCAATCATGTCTGTTTATTATGTGTGTTTAAGCCAGGTTTCTTGGAAGCGAAGTCTAAGACAGGGGTTCTTAGGAGAGTGATTTAATGAGAGAGCTCTCAGGTGAGGGGTGAGGGAAAGCAGGATAAGACAAGGAAAGAAAGGTAGATTAGGGAGTGATTCAGATTCGGAGGAAATTCAAATGGGCCCATCAATTACACCTCAGAGTTATTTCATTTTAGGCCAGGAGGCCAGACTTTGATACATGGTGGCATTTGGCCACTGGTTGCTGATGGCCACTACTTGCCAGGGTAAGGGGACATGTGACCTCAGGGCAAGGCAGGTTCCATCCTGCTGACAGCAATACTCCAGAAGTGATGACGGCTGTGAGCTGTCATCACAGCTGGGAAGGGGCACCAGCAGCAGCCACCACAGACTCGAGGCCTCTGGGACTCCCCAACCATGGCTAGTGCTGCACAGAATGAAATGCAAGGTCAAGTTAGATTATTTCTATGCCTCATTTTTGCCCTTCTGCACATCCTTCCCTGGTGATTTGTTTCTGTTGCTCAGTCCTTGGAGTGGCTTCTGCTTTGGGCCTCCCCTCGATGCATTTCTGTCCCCACTGATGCCAACACATCTGCCAGTACTATGCCTCCTTTGTCTGGCCAGCGCTGGCTTCTCCTGCCTCACACCACACTGGCCTTCTCTTGCTTTCTTCACAGGGCCCAGAGCCTGCCTGCTCTAGAGCTTGCACATAGGCTCCGCACAACCCCTAGAATGCTCTCCCAGACCTTTACCTCTGGCCTTATGGTCCTCAGCACANTCGTTAGAGCTTTCATACCACACTGGAAAGCTTACAGTTACCTTGCAATAGTGCCTTTAATATCCTCCCAAATCCCCAGGGATTTTTAATTACAAGACTATGACCTATGAGTATGGGACTCACGACTCAGTTTAGCGAGGGGTGACAGACACTTTTAGCAAAATTAGAATGCACTGGAAGAGAACAGAAAGTATAAGAATGTATTACACTTAGTAAAAATAAATATTGTTGTAAAACTTTCCCCGTTCCTGTGTGTGTGTGCACGCGTGCGCACCGTGTGTCTGCTGAGTCGTGATGTAGAAGGTATTTCTGACTTTTTTGTTGGAGATAAATAAAAGAAACTTGAAAGGCCACTCTACCAGATCGTAGACTCCATCTCTTACTGGATGTATAGCTTTGGGCACGTTCCTTGACTTTCTCCGCCACAGTATATGCCCCTGCTAGCATAATTGCAAGGATTGAATGGATTAATATTTCTAAGTGCCTGGAGCAGCGCCTGGCACCGTCGGAAACTCAGTATGCATGTTGTGAGGCATTGTATTTATTCGTACTTAGTAATTTTTGTCCACTGCTCTATCCTCTGTGATTCTCTTAGCAATCAGCACACCCTAGTTCACAACAATTACTGGTTGGATAACAGCAGGGACCCTGTGGCAGAAGCCATCTTAGATGTACTTGCACTTGAAGGAAGGAAGGGTCAGGGAATTCAGCACAGCTTCATTAGTAACCACCAGATGACTTTCAGAGTGTTTTTCTGCCAGTAAATCTCTCACTCTTCCTGCTTCACTGCGCTGTGTCTTCCCGACGGCCCTCTGGGCCAGTATATATTTACTTATGTGTCTGGCAATCTCTAAACATTATATAAGTAAGGGGGGGATCTAAGGCATTGGGAGGGAACGTCTCCACTCATGAATGAAATCCGGCAATAACTAAGCATTTCCTCCGTCCTTTATCAGAAGAAAGCTTCTGTTGAGGTCAAACTACCATTGGCTGCAGGAATTATCCAATGTGACTGCTCTAGGCATGTTCAAATTGTTGGTTGTATTGCAATATCTCCATCAACCAAACCAAAGAGGGACCAGAGGGAGTGTGGCGTGAGCTCTCAGTTTCGTTGAGAAGCCAGCACTCTAATTTAGAAGGACACATTACATTTCTACCCTTCCAAAGACAAGAGGACTCTTCTGAGTCCATTATCACTGAAAATAGGTTAATGGATTTTTCCTGTTTTGACTGCGGCTGACCTAGGAATGATCTCTCATATGCAGCATCCCGCTCTGCTCTCGGGTAGGCTCACAGGAAGTGGACTCTAGACCATGCGATTGGCTTGGCTTCCTTTTCGTGTAAGGGAAAGGCAGTGGTGGTTACAGATTTAAAGTTAGTTCCAGGAAGTCGAGTTTGCGGATGAAAGCTGTAAACTGTAGAGCAAGCTGCCTCGTGGAGTGACGGGTGTCCACCACCGTGAGTATCACCTGAGGACAAGGTGACAATTTCCACCTGTAAGAGCTACGTCGGGGTTCCCCAGAGACTTGGACTCTGAGGCCCCTCTCCTCACCACTCAGTCCTGCAGGATTCCATTGCCCTCATCCTGATACAGGCCATCTGCAGGTAGTTTTACAGAAGAGCCTTCCTGAGGTCGTCTCTCTGTCTTCTTGGTACTGTTTTCCTGTGCACGCATCAGATATGTCATTGCATTTTATCCATGTCCTGGGTCCAAAGTTACAGGCTTTCCTTACTCAGGATTATGTGAGAATGTGCCTGTCCATTCTAGTCCCGTGAAGAAAATGGCTATATACCTAGAAAAATATCAGCCTTTCAAGGTACATGGAAACACAATCTCACAATATACTCATACACCAGAGGGCCATGACCATTTTTTTGTGTGTGGGAATAATTATTACTGCCTAGATTTTCCTTTTTAGAAAGAAGTTGAAGCTGGATCATATGAAATGTTAAGAGCATTTTTAAAGCTTTTTTTTTTTTTTAATGCATGAGGTACATTACTTTGAAGATCTGAGTTTAGAAAAGGAATATAATTTTGTGCAGGATGGTGATTCCAAATGAAAACATGGAACTGTCATTGTATGTAAGAGTTGAATCCATTTCACAGAAAGCCGTCTGCATGCAAGCTGGTTTACTATTTTCAAGTTTTCTATGCATTAAAAATATTTCCTTAGAAAGAAGTTAACACTTATTTCACAATAATAATCTATCATAACAGATAGAGAAGCAGATGAGAATAGCTTTTGGTTTTTCATCTGCCTCTCTGTTCAATCTGTTCTGATATGTCATTTAGGTTGAAATAGATAAAGAAAATCTGGCCTAATAGGATATTCAGCTGAAAAAGGGAGGGACATTTGAACAGATTTCTCTGATAATTAGGCCTTGTTTTCTTTGTTACTGTACCCATACTCAAAAAATTCCTCCAAAGTCAATTACAAAGTGATCTGAACCCATTAAAATGAACTTTCTGTGCTCTACACACTCATGAGACAATGGGAACGAGAAGGCAAACAATGATTTTGGATTTTTTTCCCCTAGCTTGATTGAGATGTAATTGACATGCAACCTTACATAAGCTTAAGGAATACAATGTGATATTGTGATAAATGTATATATTGAGAGGTGATCACCACAATAAAATGAGTTACATCCATTTCTTCACACAGTTACACTTTTTTTATTTTGTGATGAGAATATACTTCTAAACGTTTTAGTGACTTTCAAAGATGTAATGGGTAGTTATCATGATGTACATTAGATCCCCAGAACTTATCTTCTAATGAAGCTTGTACCTTTTGACCACTTGCACCCGTTACTCCACCTGCTTCTGCCCACCTCCTTTCCTTGACAACCATTATTGTGCCCTCTATTTCTAGGAGTTCTGTTTTTTTAGATTCCAGATAGAAGTGAGATCTTACAGGGTGGTCTTTCTGGGGAAACCATAGGCCTGGGAAGCTCTCGGGTTGCCTTGCAGTGCCGGCCAGGGGAGGGATGATGTGGTTGGAATGTACCCGCTCCGCTTACCCTTCTCATTGGTTCTTCTCTGTCTCCGTGGTCCAAGGGGTGCTCCAGCCTTGGTTCTGGGATCTTCTAAATGGTGTCTTATTTCTGGATAGATCCTAGCTGGTCTCCTGGTGAGTGGCTGAAGTCAGAAGCAACCTAAGCCATCGTCTTAATGATATTACCCTCCAATTTTGGATTAAGAAAAGTTTTGACCTTGGGGTGCCTGGGTGGCTCAGCTGGTTGAGCATCGGACCTCAGCTCAGGTCATGATCTCATGGTTCATGGGTCCAAGCCCTGCGTCAGGTTCTGTGCTGACAGCTCAGAGCCTGGAGCCTGCTTTGGATTCTGTGTCTCTCTGTCTCTCTTTCTCTCATAAATAAATAATAAGCATTTTTTAAAAATTTAAAAGAAAGAAGAAAAGTTTTGACCTTGCAGACCTATCACAAAGATTTTTCAGGGGTAGGGGGGCAGTTCCTGCCCTACCACACTTGGAGAACTGGGTTAACCCGCCACTTTGTTGAAACTGCTTGGAATGTATGTTTAGGGAAGAGGAACACTTAACATGCATGGCTTAACTATCCCAACAAGTTGTCTTTTTGTTTTTTGTTTTCTTTGAGATAACAACAAATATCAAATTGATGTGGAAAGCTAAAGAACTCAGAACACTCAGGGCAACCTTGAAAAAGAGGAATAAATTTGGAGGACATTCTTTCCTTATTTTAAGATTTCCTATAAAGCCACCCTATAATCAAGACAGTGTAATTCAAGTGCAAGGATGGACAGATCTGATAACCTGAATCAAGTCAATAAGTAGATCTGCATATATGCAGCAAAATTAATCTTGACAAATGTGCCAATATAAGTCAATGCAGAAAAGAACGCCTGTATAATAAATGATGTTAGCACAACTATATATCTGTTTATAAAAAACTTAAGCTTGATCCATATCTAACATGAAATTTGACAGGCATTGATGAATTCCAGACAAAATTTACAAGCTAAAGTTATAAGTGCTCCTGGGTGGCTCAGTCAGTTGAGCACCCAACTTCGGCTCAGGTCATAAGCTTGCAGTTTGTGGGTTCGAGCACCACATTGGGCTCACTGCTGTCAGTGCTGAGCCCACATTGGATCCTCTGTCCCCCTCTCTCTTCCCCTGTTCACTTGTGATCCCCCTCTCCCTCAAAAAATAAACATTAAAAAAAGCTAAAATTATAAAGCTTCTACAAGAAAACGGGGTGGATATCTTTGCGGCCTGGATAGTCAAATATTTCTTAGAGAGATGGCAAAAGCACTAACCCTAAGTGGAAAAAAAAAAAAAAAGATAAACTAGAGCATCAAAATAAAAAAATTCTGCTCTTCAAAAGATTGTTAAAAATCAAAAAGACAAATTAGAACCTAGGAGAAATATTCACAATATATATATGAAAAAGAATGGAATCCAAATTATAAAAAGAATTTGTACCTGTCAAAAACAAAAGACAAGCAACCCAATTAAAAATTGTCAAAAAAAGATTGTCAAAAGACGAGGTAGGTACTTCACAAATGAGGAGACATTGCTGAAGAGACAAAAAGATGTCTTTTAAACACTGTTAGTTATCAGGGAAATGCAAATTAATACCAGAATAAGATACTACCACACAACCTTAGAGTGGTTTAAATTTGCCCGACTTTCAACACCAAGTGCTGGAGAAGATGAAGAGAGACCTGTTATCCCACGCGTGCTGGGGGGAATGTACCACAGCACAGCCAATATGGAAAACTGGCTGTTTCTCATAAAATTAAGTGTCCACTTACCTTATATCCGGTGGTGCCACTTGAAGATAATTTTCCAGCAGAAACGAAAACATATGCCCACACAAACATCTGTATAATAGTTTTTGCAACTTTATTCATAATAGCCAGAAATTCAAACAAGTCAAATGTCCATCAACAGAAGAAGGAATAAACAAAGAGCAGTATATTCATACAATGGAATATTACTCAGCACAGGAAAGAAATGAACTATGGGTGCACACACATGAATGAATATTGAAAATAATATGCTTAGTGAAGGAAGCCAGACATGGGTATGTTCTCTATGCTCCCACTGTTACAAAGTTCAAGGACTGATTTGTGGGAATATAACTCAGCATCGTGGTTGCTCTGGGTGCGGGAGACACGAAGGAACATTCTAGGGTGAAGGCATTGCTCTGCCTTGATTGGATGTTGGTTCCTTAGATACATACATTTTTAAACGCTCATCAGCGAGTGCACTTAAGATCCACACATTTTGCTATATGTAATTATACCTCAATAAAAATATGAAAACTGCATACCCTAATTATACCACAACTGTTATGAATATTTTCTTGGTTTATTAAATGAGGCTTTCATTCAAATATGCATTTTGATTGCATGATGAATATGAAACATGCTGATTACCAATTCATATTCCTTTGGAAACCTAGAGGCAGAAGCACAAACTGCCCTGTGTGACAGATGATGGACTTCTCCATCTTGCAGCATTTTCAGGTTTCAATCTCTTGTCTATTAACATAGTAATGGCCTTTAATGACTTTGTTCTCCTCCCCATAATCAGACGGGGAAACTTTACATGGAAACTGCATAAATTATTTTAACTCCAACCAGGAAAATTATCCAAGACTTTAATCAATTTCTGCACATTTTATTCCTCTTGTTACAAAGTTTTCTTTACATGCACACCTAACTGCCAGCCCTCTGCCTGGAATGTGCACTGTCCCCCCCGTGCAGGGGACAGATGGCATTTTTGTTCAAAGAGGGTCGACTGTGCCCAAGACATCTGTGCAAACTCATTCGGTTCTCTCCAGGGCTTTGCTACATCATCTCATGAAAATATCAGCACCACCAATGGCACTAACTTTATTTTTTTTCTTAACTAGTTTATTGTCAAGTTGGTTTCCATATAACACCCAGCGCTCATCCCCANGCACCAGCTTACATTCTCACCAACAGTGTGGGAGGGGTGATGGCACTAAATTTAGACAATTCTTTTCAGTTTATGAAAAACTGTGCACTCAAAGCAAACGTCTGCGAGGAAAATAATAGGAAAGGCATCATTGCCCCCATTCTACAGAGAAAATAATTGAAGTTCATGACTGAAGCTGATTCAATGTTACATTAATGAATTTGGGTCATGCTTTATATCTGATGCAAACACGACTCAAATGTATCTCCTTTCCTGAAGTCTTGCTAAATTGAGCTTTTCTTGCGTCTTGCAAAGCCTGCATAGACCCCATTCTCAGTATTCAGGTCAGCAAGGAGTCTCTGTACTTAAACTCTCTGTCAACATAGGAATCCCAGGCAGGAAGCTGGTGGGAAAGCTAGGTGAAATCCACACCAGGCATGATTTTGATGGGTGTTGCTTTTAGTCTGGTCCACGTGCTGTGCCCCAGTGAAGTAGGAATGAAGCCAACTGAATGCCTTTCCTTCTCATTTTGAAACAAGCCACATCTCCTATTGACTTACAAGTCAGCGCTTATTGAATAAGGAAACACTGAACAGAAGACCTTTTATTTGATTCTGAACTGCATCATTCTAAATATTGATGGCAAAGAGATTTCCTACACAGAGGAACTTTAGTGTCCAAAAATTTCCAGAGGAGCTTCGTGAGCACCTACATTACAAAAATCAAAAAACCACTCAGATGGAATGAGTTGTGATATAAACAACATCACCTGTTTAGAATCCACGTTGGGTCGTGGAAAGATGTCTAGGGTCAGGCATGGGTCCTGGAAAGATGTTTGGGGTCAGGTATGAAGGCTAAAGTTCCAACAACCCCAAATCAATAACCTGGACATGGAACAGCTCCCAACGTCAACTTTATCTGCAAAATGAGGATAAAGATACCCTGTCCTCTCTAGAACCCGGAGAACTTTCCAGAGAATTGGAAAAGAAACAGAAACCGCTTTTTGGGTCTGTAGGAGAGTTACTTGATGTTACGTAAGGGTTTAGTTACACCTACAGTATGCACTGCCAGGCTCTTAGCTGAGGTTTCTCTGCCTTCCTGGAGGTTGATGGTAGGCCTGGACCTCTTTCAAACTCATCACTTGGCTTCCCCTCATCCTCTTAATACCAGAACCTTGCGTTACAGATTCGTTTAGAGAGTGGCTGCTAATCTTCGCTCTTTTAGGCACTTTTATTTTATCTCGTCCTCTTGAACGACACCTTTGTGGGCACGAGTGTCCATTCGGGCTGGAGTGGTGTGAGCAGTTGTATGTGCATAATTGGAAATGAGAAAACGTGTATGGTTTCCTTCCTAGGGAAGGCTCTTGGTTGCAAGCAAAATCTGAATAGGAAGTGTCTTAGCCCATAGAGCTGAAGTGTGAGGGTCTGCCGGGACAGGGCCCTGAGGCCCAGATGACATCACCAGGTTCACCTCAGTCTTCTTGTCTTCCCTTTCTGTTCTGCTTTCTTTGTCACTGGCTTCATTTCCAGAAGTGCTCAGACTCCACCGTAATGATGTCGGTAAGGATGGATGGATGCCTCCAGCTCCAGGCCTACAGTTCACCTGCCCTCGTGCACTTACGCCGCTATAACGAAGTGTCACAGACTTGGATGGCTTATAAATGACAGAAATGCATTTCCCGCAGTGCTGGAGGCTGGAAATGCAAGGCCGGTCTGCCAGCGTGGTGGGGCGAGGGTCCTCTTCCAGGATGCAGACCACCCTGTGTCCTCACATGGTGGAGGGGGCAGGCTGGCTCTCTGAGGCCACTTCTAGAAGGGCCACATCCCATTCCTGAAGGCCCCACTCTCACCTCCCTAATCACCGCTCACTCTTCCTCCTCTCACTAGGATGAGGATTCCAAGATAACAATTTTGAAGAAACACATTCACTCCATTGCACTGTCTTTTTTTTTTTATATATACATTTTTTAATTTATTTCTAGGAGAGGGAGAGAGAGAGAGACAGCGTGAGCAGGGGAGGGTCAGAGAGAGAGGGAGACACAGACTCTGAAATAGGCTCCAGGCTTTGAGCTGGCAGTCAGCCCAGAGCCCGACGCGGGGCTCGAACCCATGAACCATGAGATCATGACCTAAGCGAAAGTCAGACGCTTAACCGACTAAGCCACCCAGGCGCCCCTCCATTGCACTGTCTTATTAGCATTCCAGCAACAGAGGAAACGGCACAAATAAAAGTGTGGCACTCAGCCTGAATGGTCCACTGGTTGGGTCCCATGCCGTACCTACACCAGGCATGGTGACCGGGGCCAGTGCAAGGCTCTGGGTGTCTCAGGTCGGAGTCACGCGGACAGGAAGAGGAGACTGAGGTGTTCTCAAGAGAAACCAGGCATTACCAACAGAAGAAGAACTCCCGGCACAGAAAATCACAAAGGTCTGCTTCCCAGAGGCCAAGTTTCACTACTGTGTTAGGCTTGTGTAACTGCCAGGGTGATGCTAAATGAACTTGGCCCCTGATATGCTCCCCCAGCAGCAACATGGTGGCTCCCTGACCTCATCACATGATTCTGCACTGGTCTCATCTCTAAAATGAAGTTTGGGATGCATCACCAAGAGACAATTCCATATAGGACTCTCTCCACAAGTTCCTTCCTTTGGCTATTTAGTGAAAAGCATATTTCCTCAACAAAGAGAGTCAAGCAATTTGTTTCCCAGACTCTGTGTGTTTTGATTTTGACTGCTGTATTGGTTTCCCATGGCTGCTGTAACAAGTGACCATGAACTTGGTAGTTGAAAACAACACAGGTATATTATCCTGCAGTTCTGGAGATCAGAGGTGAGACATAGGTCTCACGGGCTAACATCAACGCACTGGCAGCCTGCATCCCTCTGAAGCCTCTGGATGAAAGTCCACTCATTTGTTCCAGCCCCTAGAAACCACCTTCCTTTCCTGGCTCATGGCCCTTCCTCATCATCCCACCATCTTGAAATCTCCCCCCTCACTTTAACAACACTGCCCCTGGTCACAAAGACTTGGTGACTACATTGGACCCACCTACATAATTCAGGATAAAGTCCCCATTGCAATATGCTTTACTTAGCCATATCTGCTAAGTCCTTTTGCAACATAAGCTAACTTAGTCACAGGTTATGGGGCCAAGGACATGGACGTCTTTGAGAAGCCATTTTTCTGCCTATCACACTGGCTCTCAGCTCCTGGATTCTATGCCTACACCTACTCTCCTATGGCTGTATCCTAACAACACCTACATTATTATTCTTCTTCTCAGGGCTACCTTCTAATTTCTATATCTTTTTCTCTCTTTAGGTCTTTGAAAACATAACCTTAACTATCTTTCTTGGTTGTGAATCAGGTCAGGTCTCTACGATTTCCAGCATATTTTACCAAATAGAAATGAAAATAGAAGGTTTATTAAATCTTTTCAAACTTCCATCCTTTTAAGTCTATGGTGCATGATAATTTGTTAAGCTGGAGGCTGATCACAGAAGCTATGTGTTACAAAGTAATTTAGTACCTTTTCCCCCCTTAAGCCAAACTACTCACTCAAGTTCATAGGAAGAATTTAGTTTAATTGTAAGTTGCTAGGAAGAAATAATAATAGAGAAACAGAAGATGTATGAGAGTCACTACACCAGTGGATGTGGTACTTGCTAGTACCTTCATTTTTGGTAGAACTCTTTTGTTGCCAAAATAAAGCATGGTTGTGGATCTGCATGATTTATGAGACATTGACTTTACCCTTGACTTTGAAATGGTAGGCTGAAATTTTTTTTCATGCTTATTTTCTTTCCCAATAACTACTACCATGTCACATCTATCAAATGATGCTTTTTCATGCTTTTCTTTTTGTTTGTTCTTGGAAGCTTTTCTGGGAATCCGTTTCAGGAAATCAGATTGGAAATGGTGCTTAGCCTTGATTTCTTACTTAGCACAATGTCTTTTTGATATTTACGGATAAAGTAAGAACAATGGGTTTGCAGTATTAAAACAAACACACAAACTACCCATCCCCTACTGAGATAACAGATACGCATTACTGTTTTCTCTTTATGTGGAAGAACTTCAAGCATCTAAGAGGTCACCAGTGCTGGGAATTCTATAGATGGCAGAGTGTGAAGAGTTTAAGAAGGGAAGAGGAAGTTGGAGTGCCCACTCTATGCCTACATAATCAGCTGGGTCCTCTGGGTGCAATTGCTTCCCTAGCAATGCAGAAGGGCTACAGCCTGCTTCTCATGTTATATGGCAGTGACCACGAGGCAGAAGAGAACAGGCTTAGCGGTAACTCAATTAATCAACTGATAATTTGTTCGAGTCTCCATCAAGTGAGAGAATATCTTGCTATAACACAAACCTTATTTCAACAATGACAGGGGAGTGCAAGATCTCCTACATACTCGTCTGCCTTGCAGTGGTTTTACCTAAACTGAAAATATTTTCATTAACTGAAGCATCTTTGCCACCACTGTGGGAAATATTCAGAGAAAAATAGGGCCGCCTGTGTGGCACAGCTGGTTGAGTGTCTGACTTTGGCTCCAGTCGTGATTTCACAGTTGGTGAGTTCGAGCCCCGTGTCAGGCTCTGTGCTGGCAGCTCAGAGCCTGGAGCCTGTTTTAGGTATGGCGTCTCTGCCCCTCTCTCTCTGCCCCTCTTTCACCTGTGCTCTCTCTCTGTCTCTCAAAAATAAGTCAAAAAATTAACAATAGAACTCCCCTATGACCCAGCAATAGCACTGCTTAGGAATTTACCCAAGGGATACGGGGGTGCTGATGCATGGGACACATGGACCCCAATGTTCATAGCAGCACTCTCAACAATAGCCACATCATGAAAGAGCCTAATTGTCCATCAACTGACGAATGGATCAAGAAGATGTGGTTCATCTGTACAATGGAATACTCCATGGCAATGAGAAAGAATGAAATCTGGCCTGTGTAGCAACATGGATGGAACTTGAGGGTGTTATGCTGAGCGAAATAAGTCAGGCAGAGAAGGACAGCTACCATATGTTTGCACGTATAGAAGGATTAGGAGGAACTTAACGGAGGACCGTGGGGGAGAAGAAGGGGGGGAAATAGTAGGGGAGAGGGAGGGAGGCAAACCATGAGAGACTCTTGAATGCTGAGAACAAACTGAGGGCTGATGGGGGTGGGGGAAAGGGGAAGGGGGGTGATGGGCATGGAGGAGGGCACTTGTTGGGATGAGCACTGGGTGTTATATGGAAACCAACTTGACAATAAACTATTTTAAAAAGTAAGTAAACATGAAAAATATTTTTAAAAAGAGGAATGCATACACTTAACCTTCACCTCTTCTTTTCTTATAAATTCCCCCCAAACTGCTTAGTTAACAGGATCTAGAAGCACAAAAGCAGCATGTTAAAAATTGCCTCGGCTAAAAGCAGGTATAAGGCAATAGCAAGGATTATGTAGCGTTCCACAGACAAACTGTATGATTTGAGGAGGAACTTGAGGAGGAAGTGTGAAATTTGCTCTTTTTTTTTTTTTAGAGAAAATACCCAACAGATGCTTAGATATATTAAAAACTCTTTTCAGTTGCACACCAACCAGAACTTCTGCAGAAAGGTTGACAACACACAGAGGTATTAATATGGGCAACTCTGTGGCCTGTGCTGCAGGGTGCCAAGCTGTCTTCAGGAGGCATAGAATTCTGCCACTAGAGGTATGTACATTCTGGGAGGCAGTAGAATGCATGCTTATTCTGATGAACATGGTTTAAGAAGCAATCATTGGGGTGCCTGGGTGGCTCAGTCGGTTAAGGGTCCGACTTCGGCTCAGGTCATGATCTTGCGGTTCGGGGTTCGAGCCCCGTGTCGGGCTCTGTGTTAACAGCTCAGAGCCTGGAGCCTGCTTCCAATTCTGTGTCTCCCTCTCTCTCTGACCCTCCCCTGCTCATGCTGCCTCTCTCTCTCNCGTCGTGCTCTGTGTTAACAGCTCAGAGCCTGGAGCCTGCTTCCAATTCTGTGTCTCCCTCTCTCTCTGACCCTCCCCTGCTCATGCTGCCTCTCTCTCTCTCAGAAATAAAGAAAAACCATTAAAAAAAAAAGCAATCATTAACTTGGGGTGGCTCAACTGTTTCTTTAACACACCATTGTAATGGATCAACAGCTGAAATGGGTTCTTCATTCTTCAAGGAGGAGGTGACTGCCCGCCCTCTCTCTGCCCACAGGCCTCCTCTTTCACATTGATGGCGGGAGCAGTGCCTGGGCCCGACCTCCCGGACACTCAGCGGCAGCTAGTAATTCTGCCCCCCAGATACCCAAGCACGACCTTTTAAAGAATCGACCATTCCTGGGCAGAATGTTGGTCCTGGAAGCTCTCTCTTAGCTTCAGTCTAGATGGTGTGGATAACTTCTCCTCTGAAGAATAATTTCTACATCTACAAAGTAATGTAGTCACATCTACAGCTGAGAGTTCCCTATAAGTATTGGGAAATTTCTTAAAGTTTTGGAGGATGGACTGTATAGTGACATTTTAGTAAACTGCTAAGAACCCAGACTAAATCCCTTAACACTTACACCTGAGTTGAAACATTTGTATTTTAAAAGTTGTCTATATATGTCATGATAGCTTGTTTCCTATTTTCTATATGGTGAATAAATTCCTGTCTTATCCCCATGATGAAACTTACGCAGGAAGCAAAGGCAGCATGATGAAAAATTTCATACATGACATCTATGATACCAACATATGCAACAAAATATCAGAGGTCATTGTGGTATCTTTCCTAGAGTAATGCAAGGTTTTATTCCCCCCATCATTGCTGATTAAGAAAAAAACAGATGACAAAGAGCACACACTGGACAGTGTCTTATCTGAGTGGTACAATTCTGAGTCATCTCCAAAAAGACTGTGCTCAAATTCTTTGGCAAGCCGTTCAGGCTTCCTATTGGGGGTGAAAGGCCATTAGACATATCTAGCAGTGTCTGTTTACTTCCAAACTATTTTCTATTTCCTTCTTTCCTTTCCTTTCTGGGTTTTTGTTTGAGTTGTGTTTTTTGGGGTTTTTTTTTGTGTTTTTTTGGTATCAGTGTCAACCATACATACCTTTAACTCTAAATTATACAATGTGGCAACGATAATTACAGAGTTGACTGTTTTTTCCAGAGAACAAATATGTCCCAAGAGTTCTGATAATCATTTTCATATCCTGCCCCAGGGTGATTTAAACTTAGAAGTGGAACGTTAACATTGACTCCTAACTCATGGTCGAGAGCTCTAGAATTTAAATCTTCCACATCTGAAGATTTGAGCGAGAAGCACATGCACAGTGTATATTATTTACTGCCTTTATTAGGCTGCTTGCCCGCCAAAAGGGTTTCCCACTGGGTTTTTCGGCTCAAGGTGACAAGCTTCCACTCCTGACATGCAGGTATTCATTAAACACATCTGACAACAACTATCCAATCTCTCTTTTATGACTTCCCTTGATCCACCTTCTGTTCTAATCAGACTGGTCTCATTCCAGTGGGCATTCTTCAAGTCTCCAAACATCAGCCTTGACTCATCTCACTTCCAAAATCCATTGGCGACCCTTGTCAACTGCTGTCTCCGCCAACTCAAATCCTGCAGGTAATTTTAAAGCCAGCGGAACATTCTGACTGCATAAGTGGACTTCTGAAGCTTGCCTGTTTTCAGCACCACCGTCACCACACGCCACTGCCACTCTTTCAACATCGGTGCATATGCTTAAAGCACGCTTGTTCTTTTTTGTTGTTGTGCGGGCCTCTTAATTTGCATCTGTCTTCCCTTAGAAGTGTGTTCATTTCCAGGGGAGGATAACGTCATCTATTTCTTTTGAATTTCTCCCAACATTTGTATGAATCTTTGGTCCACTGGGAGTTCCTGGCATTCTCATTAAATTGATTTTCATTACATAATGAATAACATTTTATTAACCTTTTAAAAAAAGTTTTATGTTTTATATGTGAGAGGGAGACAGAGCATGAGCAGAGGAGGGGAAGAGAGATGGAGACAGAATCTAAAGCAAGCTTTGTGCTCCGAGCTGCCAGCACAGAGCCTGATGCAGAGCTCACTCATGAGCAGTGAGATCATGACCTGAGCTGAAGTGGGATGCTTAACCGATTGGGCCACCCCGGCGCCCCCATTATTTAACCCTTTATGACTCTCCCAAACATAAATTTTTAGTGATTTTTAGTACTCATCTGAAAATGAACAAAATAATAAAGATGATTTATAAAAAATACAGTGTCTAGGAAACCATGTAGTATTAGATACTACATATATTCCTTTCTCTTTTACCACTTGTACTCTCAGGGGAGAACCAATTTCTAGAAGGTAATGCAAATCTTTATCGAAATGCGGCTACTCAGCAGTACTGATGAAAAGAAATGAATGCTTTGCATAAACATTTAACTATGATCAGGACAAAGAGGACTTTTCATTTGAAGGCCTTGGTGTCTTCAATATCATTTTGATCCAAACATCTGCATATTGGTAGTTCAAATCAAAGGGGATTTTACTGGATAATAATTTGCAAAATTAAATTAACATTTAACTTGTATGTTTAGACATTTGCACAAAAGAATTACAAACCTGTTTGAGAATGTCTTAAAATAGTTAATTTAAAGATAGTTTCATAAAACCATGCTTAATTATCTGTGGCCACATTTTTATTTTCATTGGTCACAGACCGATGCTTTTGTGAAATACAAAATCACGGTCACAGATACCCCAGTAATGTCAAAGTGCTATAAAACTTTTCAAACACTCACTCTCATTTCCCATACTTATCTCATGGGTGGGTTACAGATACTTCATGGATGCCAACAATCTTTGCACCACACACTAAATAGCAGAGCCATGGACTTCACTGCAACAACAAAGAATCACACCAGAAAAGGACCTGCTATATTCTTTTACAAGTCAGAAAAGAAAGAAAACTTCAAAAAATGGTATCAAGTACAAATATAGCTTTGTAGTATAGTAAAGAAGGTAGTTGAAGGTAGAATAGTTGGGAATCTGTAAAAGACATAGTTACTTGGCAGTAATCAACGCTAACTAGTCTAGGCAGTAGATTCAATTCACTCTGAACAGTATCACCAGTGCAAAATGATATGGGCCAAGAAGTCCAGAAAAGTCTGCCAACTCTTCTTGTGATGTTTTTGTTTGTTTGTTTGTTTTTGTTTTTGTTTTTTTCAGGAGAACAGATAAATAGTCAAGGTAAAACTGACCACATGAGGTAGAGGTCAGGTGTATGAATGCATAAGTCTGTACATCTTTTGAAGGCAACTGGAGAATCTGGGCTCTTGTGACTGACAGTCTTTCCTTTTCTTCTCTGGCAGTCTTTCCTTTCCTTCTCTGAGTCTGAGCATATGCCCTGCAGCAGTGACTATAAGCCACGAGATGAGATGCTCACCAGTGGACAGAGATGAGTTGAAGTCAGGGCCGGTCTCCCCGGGTAGCCAACTTTGGAGCACAGCCAAAGCCTGGGGTCTGACCCTCAGCTTTGCAGGGTCAGGAATAGATTTTTGCACATGTACTCAGGGTTAGAGTACGAATAACTACACAGCCTTCAGAAGGGACTGACACGTAGACCAGAAGGCCAGGCCACTGACTGAAGTGGGAACTGAAATGGCCAATGAACTGTCAGTTACGTTAGCAGGTGGGTACACGCTCTCCCAGATGGGGATGCAGTAGGGGAAAGCAAAAGAAATTGGAAGTTATTTCATGAACGTGATATTGGAACATTAGGAAATGGAACACTATTTGGATGAAATTAATGTACATTGTCATCAACCCATAAAAATGTGATGCATTAATCTCTCTCTGTCTTCCTCTCTCTCACTCTGTTTTCCCTACTTCCCCTGTATCCCCCCATATATATATACCTATATACCCATAGGTATATCTACATGTTATATATATATGTATTGTATATATACACACATAATTTGGTTTTGCCTTTAGGTTTTCATTCCTTTGGATATGTTGATAAGCTACAGGCTTCACTCATTCTTTGGAATCCTCATGCTAACAACTCAAGGACACTAAATTGGTTATATTTGTCTTTCACATTTAAAAATTTACTAAGAATTCTACTTTGACTTGAAAGATATTCCATCATGTAAGGGAATTGTGCACTGAGATAATCTCTACACCATAAGTATGAAGGTCAAAATTCAATTCTCAAGGGGCAATATTGTCCTGTTATTTGTAGCCTTCAGAAGTATCTGTTATATGATGCACTAATGATTTTTTTCCTCCAAGAAATTGTGCATCAGTGTGTGTGTGTGTGTGTGTGTGTGTGTGTGTCTAGACCCTTATATCTCATTATCATAAATGTTATCATGATTTTCGCCACAACATTGCTTATCATCAGCTTGCTGTCAGGTTGTGTGGTTCAACTTGATTCTGAAAAAAGAAAAGAAAACCCCATTCCTCTGACATAAAATATGATTAACAGGTGCTCTGATTAAGTTTCCTATATGCATAGTTACATAGTTAAGAAGAGTTATATCTGAACTGCTAACCATTAATCTTAAGATAGTAAAAAAATAATCACAAAAATAGCAAAGCAGCAAATTTATAACATTGATGTTGGGTAGAGGCAGAATAAATTAACATCTAACTTAGATTTTGTTACTCTAAAAATAATGTCGGAACATTTATTTCTAACTATGCCAAATCATAAACCTGTAATTAATAGCTGAAATGTGATGAGTCTTTACTCTCAGTAACTTACACTAAGGAATTTTATCTATTTAGAATACATATGTATGTCTACACATACATACACAATGTATACATATACATTGTATACATATACAGTGTATTCATATTCAGTGTATTCATATACAGTGTATTCATATGCAGTATATACATATACAGTGTATACATATACAACAGATGTAGAACACACAATGGATGTCTATTTGTATATATCACATACCAGAGTGTATGTATGTTCCCATGTACATCTGTATATGTCTAGAGAGAAGTATGTATGTGTGTCTTTATTTTCTTTTTTTTAAATTTTTTTAAATATTTTATTTATTTCTGAGAGAGAGAGAGAGACAGCATGAGCAGGGGAGGGTCAGAGTGAGAGGGAGATACAGAATCTGAAACAGGCTCCAGGCTCTGAGGTGTCAGCACAGAGGCCGATGGGGGACTCAAACCCACGAACTGTGAGATCACGACCTGAGCCAAAGTCAGACGCTTAAACAACTGAGCCACCCAGGCACACCTCGTGCCTTTATTTTCTAAACTCATATAGCAATTACTGTTTGTGAGAAATTAAAAGTGCAGAGTTTGCTTATTCAAATACCGAAATCAAATAACAAAACCAAGTGAATTTTTTAAGTCCTAAAACAATTTTTAAAACTCTCTTTTCACAGATCTATGGAACTGAATATAAAACCCAGAAAGAGATACATGCAAACACGCTCAACTGACTCTTTGACAAACTGTGTAAACAATTCAATGGAGGGGAAATGAGACCTGGCCTTTTCCACCAATGTTGCTGGAAAGTTGAATATCTGTGGGCAAAAATGGAACATCCACTTAGTCTTACACCTTATGCAAAAATTAACTCAAAAAGAATCATGGGCTTATATGGAAACCCTGAGGCTATAAAACTTCTGGACAAAAACTGTAGGAGGCAAACGTTGGGATCTAGGCGAGTTCATAAACTTACTGCCAAAACACAATCCGTAAAAAGAAAAAGTGCTAAATTAGACTTTATCCAAATTAAAAACTTAGTCTTTGAGAAATACGGCATGAAGAGGGTGAAAAGACGAGCCACAGACTCAGAGAAAATACTTGCAAACCACATATCCCACAAAGGACTAGTACTTAGAATATATAAAGAACTCTCAAACTCAACAGTGAAAAAATCACACAGTCCAAATAGAAGATGGGTAATGTCGTACACCTCTGCCAGAGGGGATATACAGAAAGCAGATGAGCACCTGGAAAGATGTTCAACATCATTAGCCCATCAGAAAAATTCAGATAAAAACAACAAAGCGCTAACACTACACACCTATTAGAACAGCTAAAAGAAAATCTAGAGACAATATCAAATATTGGCAAGAATGGGAAGAAATTGGGTCACTCACGCATTCCCTGTGGGGACGGAAAACAGTACAGCCATTCTGGAAAGCAATGTAGCAACTTCTTATGAAGCCAAACATGCAAATATAATAGAGCCCAGGGATTGCACCTGTAGGCATGTATTCCAAAGAAATGAAAATTTACATTCATGACAAAAACTATACACAGATGTTCATCGTGAAAATTTATTCATAATCGCCCCAAACTGGAATCAACCCAGATGTCCTTCAAGAGATAAATGCTAAACAGGGGCGCCTGGGTGGCTTAGTCGGTTAAGCGTCCGACTTTCGCTTGGGTCATGATCTCGCGGTTTGTGGGTTCGAGCCCCGCGTCGGGCTCTGTGCTGACTGCCAGCTCAGAGCCTGGAGCCTGTTTCAGTCTGTGACTCCCTCTCTCTCTGACCCTCCCCTGCTCACGCTGTCTCTCTCTCTCTCCTAGAAATAAATAAAAAAAAAAATAATTAAGAGATAAATGTTAAACAAACTTTGGTACATCCATACTATGGACTGCTACTCAGCAATTGGAAGGGACCAACCATAGGCATATCCAACAGCTTGGATGAATTTCCAATGAATTATATTGAGTGGAAAAATCAACCAAAAGGTTACAAACTCTATGATTCCATTTACATAGTATTTTTGAAATAACAAAAATTTAGAAATGCAGGGCATATTAGTGGTTGCCAAGACTTAGGGACTGAGGTGGAAGGAGACTGAGGTGGGGTTGGCAAAAAGGTTTTCAAAGAGAAAGAAGAAGAATACAGGCATGTTCTGTATCTAGATTGTGGTGGTGGATACACAGGTGGTACAATTGTACAGAGCTAAACACACACAGAGACAAATAAATAAAACTGGGGAAATCACAGTGAGATTGGCACATTGTACTGATATTAACATCCTGGTTGTGCTAGTGCATTATAGTTTTCCAAGGTGTTACCATTGTTGGGGGAGCTGGAGAAAGGGAAGGCATGTTGTTTTGAATGCAGTTATCTCAACAAATATTTCAACTAAAAAATACACCTCTTTTTTTTTTATTGATTTCTTTGAGATGTGCCATTTTGGCTTCTGTTTCCATTATGTAGAAAAAAAGCATTGCCCTTGTTCATTGCTGTTCAATGCTGGCCCTAAATCTTTGGTCAGCTGTACTCAGGCTGCGGGTCACATATGAAGTGTTAACTAATCAATTTAACAAAGCCCAGCCTTGACAACACCATCTTCTTAAAGCTAACCAGCCACATCAAGTGAACAGATGGTTTTTTGCAGCTCTTCTTCTTCTAGATTCTTAAAATAGATGCCATGAAGGACCTCTGCTCTCTCACCCGAGGCCGTGTGCACAGCTCTGAATGTCTCACTAGCCAGAGGTTTCAGTTGGATTGTCTGGTGGTATCTTAGCGTTGACACCGAGTTCCTTGAAAGAAGTATAGGAAAGTTTGAATGTGTTTTCAAGGGCCCACAGTGAGTGCCCAGACCCATTCACATCACCCAGACTGAGTGTACTTTAGTATAACCATAACAAGTTCAAGGGTATTCTCAACCCTTTTATGATAATAATAACCATAATCCTTGTCTTTGATCCTACCAATATAGGCTCAAAACATACAGGAAGAAAAATTCATACAGTAATAAATATAACTACAGAGTAAGACTGTCCCAAATAGCACATTACTTAGTTACACGTATTTCTTCCATTCCACAAGTCCTAAAACTCCCCTCTTTTCTCTTAACTCATAAACATCAGAGAAGGAAACAAGTATTTCCCTGAGTCATTTTCTATTCTTCCCATTTAGAAGCAGCCACTTGGTCGCCCACAGCCTTTCCACCAGGCTTTAAGGATATCAATTAACTGAGCAAAGGAGGCAGAGTTTTCCTTGAGAATTGTTACATAACAATGAATGAACTGCCTTCACTAGGGCATCCTGATGTGAAGTTAAAGATGATGCCAACAGCTCCTAACTTATCACAGACTCAGTGCAATCAAAATGCAGAAAATGAGAATTAAGATCACCCTGCAATTCACTGCTCAGCCCTTTCTTTGCTCTGATGATTGTCTGGAATCTTCCATTCCCCCTCAGCGTGGCCATACCCCAGGCTTTCTTTTCCAGAAGTGCAGACGCCTCTGCTTTGATCCTAAAACTTGGAGGGGGAGAAAAAAATTTGTAAATGTCTTAGTGCCTTGCAATTATTTTGTGGAGTTTGCTGAGGCCGTGTGGTTCTCTGATGAACCTCCCCAGCTCCATTGTTCCCTGGGGCTGGTCCCCGCAGATGTCGCCAGTGTGAGCCCTCGACAACATTGTTATTCTAACATCACCAGGCCGCCTCTGGAACCTGGAACAAAAATTGCTTCCTAACTGCGGCCTCCTGACTCCGCTGGCCCTGAAACCTTATCTCTACAATTTCAGTGATGATGGCGGTAGACCGGGGTGCTCTCTAGTTCATTAAACAGAATGTGTGTACAGGAGGCTAGCAGGAAGATACTTAATAAATGAATATCTCTACTTCCTCCTCCAATGTAATTAGATATTCTGTTTCAATCATAGGCTTTCTTATGCCAAAAAGGAATAAGGAAGCTTCAGACGTATTACAGCATCAGCAGCAGTCTGTCCGCCTTCCAAGTTTTAGGAAGCAGCCCGGGGACAGGTGAAATCTAACTCCTGGTGGGGAAGGAGGTGGCTCCAAGGAACCTCGGATCCAGAAAAAAAAAAAAAAAAGCAAGCAGGTAGTGTTAGCGGCTCACTGTCTAAAATTTAAAAAGGCAATGCAGGACTGCAATGAAGGGTAAATCAGAATAGATGAGCTAAACTCACATTCTTTACTTACTCGTTTCCCAGCTCCACAGGCTTATGCCGAGAAGACGACACAGGCCTCTAAGGTGTGCAGAGAATTCTGATTGCACAGGAGGAGAAAGATGTTGCAACTTGGCTCCCAGGATGCTGGAGCTGCCCCCAAACGAGGCAGCTGCGGGGAGGAAAGGTCTGGAATTCCAGAGGTCCTGGAGAGATTCAGAGGCTGCTTGACTGATGCTATTTACTGATGCCATTTAAAGAGAGGTAATATACATGACAGGCAGGAAGGTTATGCAAAAGGCCTGCTGCTGAGGGTGGGCTCCTGTTGTGCCCCAGCCCTGTGGGGCTGGGCTTCCTGGGGCCACACAGCCCCAGAGGGACACTCCTGCTCTGCTGTGCAGTAGGGGCCAGAATTACTTGACTGCTCTGAGCATTCATGCCCTTCCTGAAGATGGGTAAGAAACCTACCATACTTGGTTGGTATAGTATGCAAGTAAGAATGACTGTATCGAATGCCCCACACTTGGTAGTGACCAATGAAGATTAACTACTTCCTTAAACCTGTTTCCTTAGCATCTGCCTCCACCGCCTAAATGAATGCTTCATTAACTCCTGCATCAAAGACATTGGGAACACTTTGTATTTTAGAAAGAACTTTTAGTGTATGTTTTATATTCTTTTATGGTAAATGGATAAACACTCCTTAAGGATATCTGAAGATAGGTATCCTTAAAGACTCCGCATTACATAGTTAATTGAAGGGATGCATCACCCAACCCTTCTTGTTTTTCTCCTTCTCCTTTTTTTTAATGTTTATTTATTTTTGAAAGACAGAAAGTGTGAGCAGGGGAGGGTCAGAGAGAGAGGGAGACACAGGATCTGAAACAGGCTCCAGGCTCTGAGCTGGCAGTCAGCACAGAGCCCGACGCGGGGCTCGAACCCACAAACTGCGAGATCATGACCTGAGCCGAAGTCGGAGGCTTAACCGACTGAGCCCCCCAGGTGCCCCTCCTCCTCCTCCTCCATCTCCTCTTCCTCCTCCTCCTTATCCTTCTCATCTTTGGGTGCCTAGTTCTGGGCTTGTGTCCTAAGAGCCCTCAATTTGATTATTCAGCATAGAGCTCAGAAAATCTCTTGAGCTCCAGTCCTGGACAAGCTGGCTTCCTGAGAAAGCAGCAATAGGGAGGGCTGTGCCTCTCCTGTTCTTTTCACTGGTCCATGCGGGCACGAGTGCTGGAGGCTTGAACAGGTGGATCTGGATGTGCTGGAGATGCATCTGGGCTCTCTGTGGAGACTAACTCCATTCACACCTCAATCCTCTCTCTTAAGGAGAACACCAAAAGGAACGGGTTTATAAGAATAGGCATTCGGAAAAAAATTAATAATCTGAATAATGATAGTAGTTTCAACACTTACTGACTGCTTTGCTCTATTCTAACCACTTTATTTTTTATTTATTTTTTTTAAGATTTTTTAAATTTATTTCTAGGAGAGAGAGAGAGAGAGAGACAGTGTGAGCAGGGGAGGGTCAGAGAGAGAGGGAGTCACAGACTGAAACAGGCTCCAGGCTCTGAGCTGGCAGTCAGCACAGAGCCCGACGCGGGGCTCGAACCCACGAACCGCGAGATCATGACCTAAGCGAAAGTCGGACACTTAACCGACTAAGCCACCCAGGCGCCCCTGTTCTAACCACTTTAAATATATTAACTCACCCTCTCTGCCCAACAACCCAGTGGAGTTACTGTTACCATCCTCATTTTAGGAGTAGGAAACTCCTGCCCAGGCAGGGTCAGTGAATTGTCCAAGATCCCAGACCCAATGGCAAACATTTGGATCCAGAAAGACCAGCTACTGAGTCTGGGCTCTTTTCTGTTCATCGGTTTCATCGATTGCCATCTTACGGATCATTTGTACGATTGTCTTGCTCAGAGGAAAGCCCTTTCTTAATCCCAAAGCTTAAACTCTTAGATTTATTTGCTCAGTGCGGGTGCAGGGTATGAATCGACTAGAGCAATCTCAGCAGAAAGCAATTATGACTTCATTTGAAATTCAAGTTATATTAAGCGTTGTTGATTTTATTTTCAAGTGAAATAAACTTTCAGTTATGTTTATGAGTCTTTATTTTTTGGCAATGTGTTCAATGAAATAAATCCCATTGAAGTTAGTCATGCAGGGCTACAAAGTAAAGTCTATTATTTTCATTAATCGTCTCTTAGGTTGTAAAGCTTAACCACAGAGCAGCCCACTGATGGCTCCCGAGGGGCAGAAACAGAAGGGTGGGCTTCTGATTAAAGCAGACCTTTCGGATGCCCATTTAACCATGACTTTAGGAGCACAGAGGAGCAGTAAGAAGGTAATTAGAACAAAAAGGAAATAGCACAGGTAATATCAATAGCCCATCATTACATAGCACTCACTTCATCCAAGCCTACCGTATGGGCTAACATGTGATAACTCAGTGACATTGGCTTGTGGAAGAAGAGCTGATTCGTAACCCCATCTTATAACCTTACAAAATTCTAAGAGTTACCCCCATTTTACTCAAGGAAAACACTTACAGACATGGTCCCCACACATAAGATAGCTTGACTTAAGATTCTTCGACTTTATAATGGTGTAGAAGCAATATACGTTCGGTAGAAACCATTCTTCAAATCTGGGGATCTAGATCTTTCCCTGGGCCAGCCGTATGCAGTCAGACCCTCTCCAGTGATGCTCGGCAGAGGCCGTGGTTCACACTCGGCCACACGATCTTGAGGATCAACAACCCATACACTTAAAACCATTCTCTCCGTCACTTTCTATCCAGGAGCCACAGTCAAACTGGTGTGTGTGATTTTCCTCCCCTCTCCCCAGGGCAGGAGCCATTTTGCAGTGACACTGCCAGGCTCGTGGCCTTGGTCTGGATGGGCTCCCGCCCACTGGAAAGGGGCAGGTCAGCAGGAGGACACAGGGCGGGCTGTGCCCTTTGTGCGCCAGGTGGAGAATGTGGCTGCTGGGCTGGCTCCTGCGGGTGTNTCTCGTCTTGGAGAAGTCTCCTACAGACCCCTGTGTCTCCGGCTCCCGCCCTGAGACTAGGAAATAGATCTCCTTCCTGTACCCCGAGGCGTTTTCAAGCTGCTTCCTCTGTGTTCTATCTCAGGTCAGCGGGCTGTTTGTCTTTAAAGACGGGGACTCTGTTTCCTATTGCCGCCCAGGGTCTCCCAGAGCTGAGCCTGTTGATTTTTAAAGTTCCGCATGGTAAGCCCCACTGACGTTAGGACTCATGAAGCCAGGCCCCCCTCTTGTTTTCAAAGCCAAATGTTATGGGGATTCTTCTTTCCCGCGCGGGTCCCCTGCGCCTGGGGCCCTGGGGTGGGGGTCTGTTCTTCCCCCTTCCCATGCCAGCCATGCCTCTCCCTCCCGAGGACCATCCCCTGCGTCTCCTTAGCTCCTAATGGTGTCTTCACCCTTCGTACCTTCTTGGATGTGGCATCTTCCCTACACTGAGCTGAGAAGCATCTTTGGTGCCAGCCTTTGGGTCACGCTCTCGGGCATCTACGCTGATGTGGCTGTTATCTAATTGCATCCATGGTAGGAGGTGGGCCAAGGGCCCTTTTACTCTGCCATCGTCCCTGGAATCCATATCGAATGCATTTTGATTTATCAGAACATAACCCACCATAAGTCGAAGATCTGCATGGTCATACAGTTTTGGTCTGAGACTGGATGTCACCATTTATGAGTAGGATCGCCACGGGCAAGGCAGCTTGCGTCTCAGCCTCCACCTACTTCCCCCCCCAGACGCCAACCTGAGAGCCCCTGGGGTTGCACATGCGCTGTGTGAAAGATTTCAAAACGAGGTAAGCCTTGCTGAGAGTCCTTCAGAATGTGGAGGACAGTGAGGCAGCAGGGCCCCTGCACTTCTGTTTCAACTCTCTGAACACCAGGGACTTTGGACTTTGGTCAATTGCAATTTGTCCGTTGCAACTCTCTCGCCTCCTAGAACAAATCCTTCGACTTAGGCCTGGAATAGAGATAATGTAACACGTCGTAGCTAAACAGCCCATCCTGTGTTAGTGAGTTTAGCTCCCTTAGCACCCATTGCAGTTTTTCTGAAAGAACTACTGTGACCTTGTGGTTTTTCTCTTTATAAGCTTGCACCCCTCCCCCCGCTACCCGGATCCCAATTCACAATTCAGAGCATACTTTGGATTTGGGTAGATTCTGTGTCTCCCAGTTGCAATCCCCTCAGGCCCCAAATAAACACTTTTGGTTACTTTGCAGCCTGGTTGTCTCTTGACGGTTTCAGGAAACAAGGCCACGCAGTTCTGGGCACCAGCAGGTCAGTAAATGGGAGGAGGCATTGCTGTGATCTGAAATGCCCCAGAAATGATTCAGCTAAACGTTATTTAGACTTTGCCCAAACGTGCTTTCTCCTCTGAATGGAAACAAGAAAGGATATTAGTTTCCTGGGGCTGTTCTAACAAAGGACCACAAACTGTGTGGCTTATAAGAAAAATGAATTCACTTGTAGTTCTGGAAGCGAGAAGTCCAAAGTCAGGGTGTTACCAGAGTCTCTGTCTGAAGGCTCCAGGGACATCCCACTCCGTATCTCTCTTCAAGCTCCTGCTGTTGCCAGCAGGCCCTGGATTCCTTGGTTTGTAGCCACGCCTCCAACCTCTGACCCTCTCTCCTCCCCTGTGCGTCTGTGTCTCTCCTCTGCCTCTTCTAAGGACGCCAGTCATTTTGGATTTGAGCCACTCTGATGACCTCATCTTGATTTGATTATATCTGCAAAGGCCCTATTCCCCGAACTGTCACATTCACAGGTGCAGGACACTCAGTCTTGAACGTATCTTTTTGAGGGACACAATTCAACCACTAATAGGTGCCCGAATGTTTGGCTTACAGACCTGTCACTAGGGGATAGAAATCTACAAACTAAACTATTTCCCACTAGCTCTGTGAAATGAAAACACAAATTTTTCGTGACTCTTTCTACCCCGATTCAAATGTATTCTTATCAAGAGCCACAAAAGTATAACCAAATTTTTTTGAAATCTCAACACCATCTTAAGAAAAGAAAGCAGTGGGACACCTGAGTGGCTCAGTTAGTTAAGCAGCCGGCTTCGGCTCAGGCCGTGATCTCATGGTTTGTGAGTTCAAGCCTTGCGTCGGGCTCTGTGCTGACAGCTCAGAGCCTGGAATCTGCTTTGGATTCTGTGTCTCCCTCTCTCTCTGACTCTCCCCTGCTCATGGTCTGTCTCTCTGTCTCTGTCTCTGTCCCTCTCTCTCTCAAAAATAAACATTTAAAAGAAAAGAAAGCAGTATTTAGTTATTAACAGTAAAGAACCCTCCGGACTGAAGAAGCCATCATCATGTAACATGGCAACATTAGAAGATGATCAATTGATTCTATGCCAACCAACTTTGTATTTTGATGTGTTCCTGTTTGTTTTTGGCCTCCCTTGTAGGCAACACTTGACTGTGGCATTTAGAACCACCTGGATGCAATTATTGCTGGTATCAATCTACACACGCAGCAAAGAGAAAAATTTTGATCCTTACTGGAATTTGTATAATTAGTCCACCGTAATTACCTTTGAAAAAAATCAATGCTGGAAGTCTTTCCTCCCCTACATTTTTATGTTGACACTAGTAGAACATCATGATTGGTATTTAGGAGGCAAAGAATCGAACAAAGTTCTGACCACTTGAGAGATGGTCAGTATGACCTCTTGGCAAAGCTGCATCTTCTAGGCCTTTCTGTTTTGAGTGGGCACCCATCTACCCCAGCTCTTTGCTGCAAAACCACAAGGAGTGAGAGAGGGGCTTCTGGGCCCTGGAAACACAGGGGTCAGCAACCACCCTAGACATTGAGTTTACTGGCAGGAAAACTGAAGTCCGATCAGACAGCTGGAGTGAAATCAGGTCTGAAACCTGAGTTTCCCCCCTCCCCCTCCCCACCTCCCCTCTCTCCCTTCCCCAGGCAACCAGTTAGTTGTTTTCTGTCTCTATAGACTTGACAGTTATGAACATTTCCTACACATGGAATAGATGAGAAATGGCTCATCACGTGAGGCCCTCTGTCCACTAAGGCTCTTACCACCTTTCACACCGTGATCTGACCTCACATCGTAAACTAGGGTTTTCCACGTGGCAGTTGGTAATATAAAACATTTGGCTTACCTCTTTGCTATTTTTATGTTGCACTGGATGACTTCTGTTTCATTTGCTAAGTATGAGCGTCTCTGTGAGTCAGGCTGGCCACTGCGTCGATGTAGGAAATGGGGCTGGTGTCCCTGCAAGAAGCTCACCTTCTAGGAAGGATGCCAGGAGCCCCATCCAGTGCCGCCATTGCAGATGGCACAGTGCTTCACATGCCTTCTGTCCATTAGGTCATCCTGCGGGTCAGAATCCTGATAAATGGTAATTCAGGAAAAACATTGGAGTGAAGATAAGTTTGGATCATTACTCATTCTAATTACTCTGGGCTTTTTAAATTTATTTTTTTAAGTTTATTTATTTATTTATTTTGAGAGAGAGCAGAGAGAGAGAGAACAAGTTGGGGAGGGACAAAGACAAGAAGAAACAGAATCCCAAGCAGGCTCCTGGCCATCAGCACAGAGCCCGGTGTGGGGATCAAACCCGCAAACTGTGAGATCATGACCTGAGCCAAGATCAAGAGTCAGACGCTTAACTGACTGCACCACCCAGGTGCCCCTTGGACTTTTTAATTAAATGAAAGTTTTACTTTAACAGAGGGGACACAGGGGAGCACCTGGATGGCTCAACCACTGAGCATCTGACTCTTGATCTGAGCTCAGGTCTTAATCTCAGGGTGTGAGTTCAAGCTCCACACTGCACCACACTGGGTGTGAAGCTTACTGAAAAAAAGGGAGGACACAGGAAGAAAATGGCTAAATAGAACATACTTTTATTATAGTGACTGTTAATTTTGACTTGAGTAGGAATAAAGGATATGTGAATTAACATTTTCTAGAAGTTAATCTAGCATTGATTCATATGCAAATATGTATGCAATGCTTACTAAGTGAGTACGCAGGCCCCAGGACCCTCATGCTTGATTTAACACTCTGCTGTCATCATCTTAAAACTCTTAATTCTGAACACGGCTCCCTGTATTTTCACTTTGCTCTGGGCCTTGAGAATTATAAAGTAGGTTCTGGCAAGATATCAGGCATTTGGCTGGACAAGGGTTAAACACAGTTCCATCTTCCGGAGATAGCGTCTCTCCTGTTTCTTATCTCACTTTCTGGCCTCTGATGAACCCAAACTGCTTTCATGAAAACAGTTGTTTCTAACCTAAAATACTCCTGTGTTGTAGATAAATACATTTTGACTTGAAAATAGTCAACAGCGTAATTTTAGTAAAACGAGAAGAATGCAGAAGTTATGCTAACAATTCCTTCTCTCTAATCACATAATGCATATAACACATTTATTCTATATTGTAGTTTTTAGAGGCAAGGCCTGAGATCACTCTGGTGTGTTTGTTCCCCCTGGAAAATGCCTTGTGTCTATGTGAGAGACACCGAGATGCACGACGCAATGCTGTCACGCACGTGGGTCCTGTTCCAAGAGGCTGTGTCTGATGATCTCACAAAAGCTGTTACTGTCACCACTCCCGCCCCGGCCCTGGTCTCTGGGCTTCTCAGCCTCACTCTTGGCCAGATTGCTCACTCTGGTCACCTGCAAGCAGTAGAGAGCCTGTGACATCTCCTGGTGGGTGCAGGTGGCCAAAGTGGGAAATGGCTCCAAGGTTAGAGAAGTCTAGAAAGGCATTCTCTGTGTCATGGAGTGAAGCCTCAGGCCGCTGCAAAGTTAATGCAACATCCCAAAGATTTGGCCATTAGACTGTCTGCATTATCCGTGCTGTGAGGTTTTTCATCTTGTTATTAGTTTTCTGGTGCCTTTAAAGGTATTTGGGCGGCGGGGAGGGGAGAGTTTAGAGAGAGGTGCTACGTAGGCATGTATGAAACTCCAATTCAAAAATGCCAAGCACATTTTGGTTTATCGGAAAGACAAGATGCAGCCCTTTAGTGCTTTTTATTTTTAATGTAGAATGTATTTTGTTTCCTATGGCTAAGCGGAGGCAAGAAGCCTTCATTATCAGCTGTCCGAATACCATGGGACAGTCATACAGGTTGGGGTGGTTTTGTAATGAGGTCACTATGGTCCTTTGAGAGCTAATCATCTTCAGTGGAATAAGAGAACAACCCGCTACAGCTTTTTGGAAAGTACTGTTGCAATGAACTGCTAATATGGGTTATGCTTGGTTAAGTGCTGAGGGGAAGTTTTACAGCTTTGAAACCAGCCCATCCATGCACTGGTCAACCTAGCCCAGAATTAGAAGCCACACTTCTTTAAATGTAAATGGCTTCAGAATCATTTTCCTGCTCCTAAAAAAAAAAAAAAAAAATTGAGCTGTCAGCTCCAAGAGGCCACTCTTTCCTGATGGATGATTCTTGGATCATTTGCTGCCACCAGTGACTGGGCTGTGGCACTCTATCTCGTTCCTCCACCTGCAGGCAGACTGAGTAGTTATGGGAGTGAAGAGCAGTCCTGTTCGGAGAGCACGTGCTGTCTCTTCAGCATGACTTTACTATAAGCCCTACAACCAGGGTCCGAGTAACACACAGTCAGCAGCAGGGAGGGGACCCGGAAGATGTGTTCCCCATTTTCTAGAGAAACTCTGATGGGCAGATCTCTTCTCTGGTCCAGGCTTTCTGTCATCAGCATCTCTTTCACACACTACATTGAAGATGAAGTTTCGATCTCATAGATGTATGTATTGTGCCCCCCTCCCCCAGGGAGCTCTAGGTGAGGGCAGAAAGGGTACAGGTGTTGGAGCAGAGTCCCGACTTCATGACTCACGCAGCAAACGGTGGTAGCCTGGGTTCTCTTGGAACTGGACTCTGAGATGGAAATTTGTGCGTAGGGTTTTTATTAGGGATGTTCTGGGGATTGACATCTATGAGAGGGGCAGGGAGGAGGCAGAAGTGGTCAGAGGGTGAAGCTCCACTGCGGTGTGGTCCGAAGAAGGTCCTTGGCAGACCCTGTAGGAGGCTGGAAAGATGGGGCGATTCTTCAGGTTGTCCCGAGTTGGGCAGAGGGAGCCATGGCCTCACTCTCTCTTATTGATCATTCAAGGAACGTGGCTGCCCTTGGAAGGAGGCGTTTTTTCAACCCCAGGTAGCTTTACTGACACTGGGGGTGGAAAGTGCTTTTCCTGCTAGGCTGGCCAAGTCAGGAGCTGAATCCGGATCTGTAGCTGATGCGGCTCAGTATCAGGTGATTTTTCTATGAACCTCTTAATGCTCCAGCCTGGGCAGACCCACAGGCCAGAGAGAGCAGATTTTCTTGTACTGAACATGAGGGCCAGCTGCTGCTGATTCCACAGCCTGGGCCCTGCCACGGGTAACTCCCCACTTCCCATCCCTGCAAGCATTCACCCTACCAACATCTATTAAGTGCCTAGAGCCTATGATGCACTGGGTCCTGCTCCCTGCTTCGGATCTAATAAAGAAAGGAAACAGGCCACTTCTCTGAAGACATTTGCAAGCTGAGGGGGAAAGACAGAACAAGCTCGCAGCCCGAAGCCAAAAGAAACAAAGTCAGCTCTGCCAAGAGAGATTGCAGATGGTAGATGTGTCTGGTAGAACGGCTTATCGAACTGGATGCATTTTATCAAACTGAAAGCCACGGGTTATGGTCAATTTGAAAATGCACCTGCTCGACCATCCTTCTTTCTCCCAGGTTGCAGGAGGTGAACTCAGTATCTGAGGCTAAAAGTAAAAATAAAAACCATGAATTGCAAAGTGAAATACAGCTAAGAGAATGAGGGGGAAGGAGACAGAGAGGAAGACAGGAACAGCGCGGGGATGACAGAGTTAATACAATGTTAATGGATTTAAAGCGATACTTAATATTATATTCTCTACATTTAGCCTGAGTGTGAGCGCACATCAGACAATTCACACCGAGTCCTACAAAATCAGGACGAGCAACAATTCGGCAATCCCAGCTCCTGCTTTCTCAGTCCCATCGCTGTCCCACGCTGTCCCCTCCTCTCTGGCACCTGCCTTGATCTGGTCAGTCTTCCACCTCCCCCAGTGCTATCTGATTAACCCCCCAGGCAGAGAGCCTCTGAAACAAGGTGCAGCAGTGCTCTGGCCCCGGCTCCGTCCAGCTCTCCAAGAAACGCGTGATGATGCCTGCAGGACACCAGGCTCAGTAACTTGGAAGATGAGCCCACATCATGCTTCTAATGAGGCCGTCGAGATTTATCAGACCAGTGATCTCAAGGTGCTTTTGCTGCATCAGAAGGAACTCATTCCAGGACAGCCCGAGTCCCGGGCAGGGCTGCTCAGAGACGGCTGCCAAGGGGTTTGAAACAGCGCAGCCCAGCAGAGAGACGGCGCACGCTGGGCTGTGAATCCGCTGCAGAAATGAAGAAAAATGGCTTCAAGCAGTGAGCAAATTGCCTCTTGTTTCTCCCACTAAAGAAAAGGCAATAAATACCGAGACTGCGTATTGGGCTCATAGGCGACAGAAGGAAGCACCCCCAAGTCTCAGATCCAAACTAAATGTGAAACTTTCAGGAGAATGGAAGTCTGAAAACTATTCTCTACAGTAAAATAACGAACAAAAGAAAAAAACCCTTTTGTATGGAAAGACCTAGGATCACCACTGGGGCAGCTGAGGAAAGAATAAAGAGAGCATTTAAGACAAGCAAAGTAGAAAACATTTTTCCATTCTGGAAAATTGGAAGAGAAATAAGCCACATGTTACAGCTTTTACTTTTACGGGCAATGCGCAAGTAAAACACACATGTAGAGAATTATGGTGCTTTCTGCCATGAAAGTATAGTGACTTCGGCAAATCAGAAATTTCCTTTGTGAATTCATTTTAAAGCGAGTTCTAAATCACACCAGTGTAATGATTTAGTGGAAATGTTGCTTTATTTGAATATATTCTAAAATTTTGTAATGTTTATTTATTTTTGAGAAAGAGAGAGAGAGCATGAACGGCTAGGAGCAGAAAGAGGGAGACATGGAATCCGAAGCAGCTTCCAGGCTCTGAGCCTTCAGCACAGAGCCAGATGGGGGAGTCCAATTCACAAACCGTGAGGTCATGACCTGAGCCAAAGTCAGACGCTCAACCCACTGGGCCACCCAGCGGCCCCAAATATATTCTACATTTGCACGAACACGAGCACTTTAGGAGACCTAAGTGCAAGGCAGTCATGTTTGTGCCCTTAACCCCCTGGGAGAGGACCCCGTGCCCTTAGAGAAAAGATCCCCAAGTGCAGCTGGGGGTGTTTCCAGCCACGTGGCTCACCGTTGGTCTGGACACCGAGGACCAGTTTTCAGCACTCGTCCAGGGTACGGTTGGGACCTATACTCACAACTCCCTTTCCTTGGTGGCTTTGTTCTTCAGTCCTGGTTTGGTGTCATGGTGGGAGACTCCGAACTGAACTGAGTTCTGTGGGTGAAGGCAAGGTGCTACTTCCCTGCTGTAGGAGTTAGATGGTGATGGGCGTCACACGGCTCTGTAGCCTGGAGATCGAGCCGTAGCTGCCAGGTTCTGCACGTGGCTTCTGGGGCTTCCAGATGCCGCAGCAGCAGTGACGGGAGTTTTCCTGATTTGGGTGGAAATGGCGCAGTTCCTCGATGGGCGGCGACATAAACGATTCCTTGATTGACTCCAGAGGGGGACAGTATGGTGCCCAAGAGGTGTCCCTGGGAGCCCACGAGGAGCCTGCTTCTCCCACCTCCCTGATGACCTTGTCAACGTGCACTTCTAGCTTGTATTTAGTCCTTTTGCGTTGACCCTATGGGCGGGAGGGTAGTACTGTCAGCAGCCAGACGCTAACCAGAGCACAGGCAGAGCGCTGGTCAGCAATGACTTCCAGAAGACCGCAGGATGTGTCGTTCTTGGTGCACACACAGACTTCTTGGTACTGAGAAGGCCGATCATGAGAAGCACTGGCCTCGTGTGAAGGCACCAGGGCACGTTTATTCATGCATCTGTGGCAGAACGAAGGAAGGGCCTTCACAGCTGAGTAAGGATGGGAATCTCCGGGCCCCTCCACGAATAGCTTGGTGGAGGAGGAGCACAGCAACCTTTCTTTGGAAGGCTTGCCACAGACTCAGCACGTCCCCAGGAGGAGACATACTCATGTCAGTGTGCTGACCTTGGGTTGGGGTCTTTGCAGATTACAAAACGCTGGCTTAAAGATGCTGGGGTCTCTCAGCTCAAAATTGTATACGGAACTGTGAACAGGAAGTTCTTCATGAATATACTCACGGCCAATGTAATGCTTCCTGCTGTGAGAGCTGCCCAAAGTCAGGAATGCCCTCTTTTTTTCTAATTAAAAAAAAAATTAAGTTTTTATTTATTTATTTTTCTAAGTTTGAGAGAGAGCACAAGAGAGGCTCGACCTGCATTCAGTGTAGAGCCCGATGGGGGACTCGATCCCACGAACTAAACCCTGAAATCCTGACCTGAGCCAAAATCAAGAGTAGGACGTCTAACTGATAGAACTACTCAGGCACCCCTTAATTTCTTTCTCTCTTTCTTTCTTTCTTTACATTTTTTTAGAGAGAGAGAGNTTGTTCTTCAGTCCTGGTTTGGTGTCATGGTGGGAGACTCCGAACTGAACTGAGTTCTGTGGGCGAAGGCAAGGTGCTGCTTCCCTGCTGCAGGAGTTAGATGGTGACGGGCATCACACGGCTCTGTAGCCTGGAGATGGAGCCATAGCTGCCAGGTTCTGCACGTGGCTTCTGGGGCTTCCNTAGGCTGGCTCACAGTCCTGCCACAGGACTCGATCCACCACCTGAGCTGAAAGAGTTGGATGCTCAAGTGACTGAGCCACCCAGGCACCTCAGGAATGCCCTCTTGATAGAATGCACTTTCTAACTTTTAGGAGAAAGGAGTGCTTATGGTAATGGTCACTTTTCCACACAGGAGACTCATCAATGATGGTGATTGCAACCAGCTGATGCAGTATCTTAGAAATTGTTTCATGTATTTTCTTTTTTTTTTTTTGCATGAAGATTGATTTCAAAGCATATGGTACAGGCTAGAAAACTAGTTTGTGCAAACACACCCCGAACGCCCCTGTTAATCACGATCTTGAGAAGGTAGCAATCCAGTCCTCCCTCTACATTCGCATTAAGCAGAATGTGCAGAAGAACATGCTGTTCGGTGTTCAAGGTCAGGGGCTCCCAGAGGACCAGCCCAGGGTGTCTCCCTTGTAGCGAAGGGTATCCGGGTGGCAGGACTTGAGGTCCTTGGAACACTGGTCGTGTGAGGAGGGGAAGGGCCACTGATACTTCCTAGGCTGGCCTGCTGCACCTGGTCCCACAGCAGATGCTGCGTCCAGTTGGCTGCTCCTGGACTCTCTGTGTATCAGTTCCCTCAATAAGCGTTATGTCTCGATCGCTGTCTCCAGGTCTTTTCTTTAGCCTCATTGGCCCATCACCAGGCTTGATTTAGAGCCTGCGGGTTGCAGCTGTACACAAAGTACACAGAAATGTTAAATATCTAGGGCCGTGCCAATGACCTCACATATTCTAAGATAGAGGAAATGGGGGGAGGGGGGTGGTGGGGCGAAGGCACCGGGTTCCAGGTGTGGTTCTGATGCTAATTAGACCTGTGGTCTGGGGGCAGTCATTCACCTGTGTAGGGCTCAGTATTTCTACTTGTCACCCGTGTGATGTGCTAAAGCAACAAGACCCCTTTCCCCTCTAAAGCTCTGAGATTTGTTACATGTATACATTTGGAAATGCTTTGCTTTCTAAATATGCTTCTAAAAGCTTTGACCTCTTGGATGGAGAAAAACATAACCTTATCAATGTGGAAAAAAATTGCTCTCGTAGTGAAGAGCACTGTCCCTGGAGTAGGACCTGAGCTCAAAACCTAGCTCCTCAACTCAATGAACTGGCTATGCGACCTTGTGCAGGTTAAGTAAATAAATCTTTAAATAGATTTTAATTTTAAAATTAAATTTTGATTTTAAGTAAATAAATAACTTTTTAAATAAATAACAGTCATGATATCTTGTGCTGAGTGAATATAAGGTGTACGGGCAGTATTGAAATGAATAACATTTATTAATGAGAAAATAGCTTAAAGGAAGGAGAAATATGTTACACACAGGGAGAGCAAATTTGTGGCATATGATTGACAAAGCTTAGTGCTGAAAATATATAAAGAAGCAAATCCATGGAAAAGAAGAGAAGAGAGAAGAGAAGTGAAGAGGAAGAAGGAGGGAGGGAAGAAAGGAGGGAAGGAAGAAGGGAGGGAAGGAAGGAAGGAAGGAAGGAAGGAAGGAAGGAAGGAAGGGAAATCAACTGACAGAGGAAGAAACAGATGAAGAGAGGTTAAACATCATGAATGGCCAGGAAAATGCAAATCAAGACCATAGTAGGATGCCATTTGGCCTCCATTTGGTTGGCAATAATTTTAAAATCTGAAAATACCAAGTGCTCAGGGGAATGTGGATTTACAAGACTTCTTACCCTCTGAAGGTGCAAGGTGTACCTTGGTGCAAATGTTTTGGAAAACAGCGTGGCATTATATCTGAAGGGGAACATTCATACACCTGATATCCCAGCACACACAATTCCATTGCCCAGGGGGACACCAGGCGCATGTACAAGACAAGACATGCATGAAAATGTCAACAAAAGAATGGACAGAGAAACCGTTCACAGTGAAACACATTACAGTTCGTGGCACAATTCATAGGTCAGAATGAATGAGCCTGCATGCAATGATATCAAAGAATGTTCACCATATGATACAGAATTTAAAAAGTAAGGACTGAAAGTTTACACAGAACATACTTTTTTATAAAGGAAAAAGAGCTAAAATTATATATCTGTATAAACATATATGTATATATATAGACATTAGAAAAATGTACAGTTGCAATAAAACTACTATAAGGTAACCAAGGGGTGATTAAACACAGGATTCAGGGTGTGGTTATCCTGCATGAGGGAACCTGGGGGTCTGTGGAAGTTAAATAAAGATTATAGTTAACGTCTTAGCTTCTTTGGGGAGATGTGGAATTGTGGGTGTTTATTGCATTGTTAAACTAACTAAATATGTGTTAACTGAATAGAGGGGAAAACAAAGCAAACCATGCATGGCTAGGGATGAAAGTGAGTCATGAGGCAAAAATGATGATTAATCCAATTCTTGCACCCAAAGGAAATTCAACGCAGCCTTGTTCAGCCCCTGCTGCATGCTATTTGGTGTCTGACAGCGTTCTCCGTGCCTCCCTCCGCAAACCACGGCTGCTCTGGAAATTTGCACAATTCTGCCCGACAACTAAAGCTTCATCTTGTAGATGACTTCCTCTCTCTTTCATTGAAGTACGTTTTTTTCTCCATTCATATGACTTCAGTTCACTAAGAGCAGTTCTCAAGAGCTTCTGCCTAATATACCCATTCTGAGCCTCTCTGCAAGGGTTCTGCGCACAGCAAGTTCTAGAGACAAATACAGACCAGACACGGGTGCCTGTAGCTCCTTCGGGAGGAGGAAGAACCAGCCCTTGAAATCAGACCGGTGAGGGAAGCAGTTGCAGATCAGAGCTAACTCCTTCTAGAGACTTGGATCATTATCTACATTTTTAAAAAATTAAGACTTTATTTTTGTTTCGCTTTCTTTTTTTTTTTTNAATTCAACGCAGCCTTGTTCAGCCCCTGCTGCATGCTATTTGGTGTCTGACAGCGTTCTCCGTGCCTCCCTCCGCAAACCACGGCTGCTCTGGAAATATGCACAATTCTACCCGACAACTAAAGCTTCATCTTGTAGATGACTTCCTGTCTCTTTCATTGAAGTACGTTTTTTTCTCCATTCATATGACTTCAGTTCACTAAGAGCAGTTCTCAAGAGCTTCTGCCTAATATACCCATTCTGAGCCTCNTTGCACAATTCTGCCCGACAACTAAAGCTTCATCTTGTAGATGACTTCCTCTCTCTTTCATTGAAGTACGTTTTTTTCTCCATTCATATGACTTCAGTTCACTAAGAGCAGTTCTCAAGAGCTTCTGCCTAATATACCCATTCTGAGCCTCTCTGCAAGGGTTCTGCGCACAGCAAGTTCTAGAGACAAATACAGACCAGACACGGGTGCCTGTAGCTCCTTCGGGAGGAGGAAGAACCAGCCCTTGAAATCAGACCGGTGAGGGAAGCAGTTGCAGATCAGAGCTAACTCCTTCTAGAGACTTGGATCATTATCCACATTTTTAAAAAATTAAGACTTTATTTTTGTTTCGCTTTCTTTTTTTTTTTTAAGTAGGCTCCACACCCACCGTGGGGCTTGAACTCACAACTCAGAGATCAAGAGTCACATGGTCTGTGGATGGAGCCAACCAGGCACCCCAAGACTTTATTTTTTTAGAGCAAATTTACCTGAACAACAAAATTGAGGGGGAGGTGTAGAGATGCCCCCCCCCCACCTGCCCTCCTCACCCAGAGCCTCCTCTCTTATCAACATCCCTCACTAGGTTGGCGCCTGTTTTACTGAGGATGAACTACATCGTCATCCCCCAAAGCAGGGCATTACCTCCTGTTAAACATCACTTAGAATTAAGAGCACCTCTTCCAAATCAATAGCTGGCCAACTGAGGGACGTCCCCATGCACACTAAGAGGTGCTCCTAATTCATGGTCCCTTTCCCACTATCTGATCCTCAGGATAATACGTCTCATGGAATCTCTCACTTCAACAATTATTTGAGCGTAGACTTTGTGCCTACAGGTAGGCATGGCACTGATGGACCTGAGAAACGAATGGTCTCCTCCCGAATGTGGCTGAGAGTGAAGTCAGGGAAACAGACGGGGAGACACATCACTGTGAGTGGTCTTGAAACTCTCCCTAGCCCCTTGTTTCCATCAGGAGGTTTATGATACTTGGATGACACACTCTCAGACCCCATCGCACGGAAGCCGATATGGAGGTGCTGGCAGCTTCTAAGCTGGTACTCCAGGCATGGGGTGGCAGGACCCTGGTGTGCTGCACAGAACAGAGCGAGATGCCTCAGGCCATCTCTGCCTGGGCTCCTCTCCAGAGCGTTCCAACAGGTTTCATTTGTTTGTTTGTGTTTTTTTGTTTGGGTGAGGTTCTTTGAGGTATGATTTGCATAATTATACCTAATGCGGAGTGCACGGAGTAAAATTCACTCCTTTAAGTGTACAATTTCATGAATTTTTAAGAAAAGCTTACAATCGTGTAACCAACGCCACATTCAAGACGGAGAACAGTTCTTTCATCCCGCGAGGGCCCCTGTGTGGTCAGTGGTCACCCTAGTTTCTCCCTCCATGTCATTCCAGCATGTCGTAGAAATGGAACCACTCAGTATGTAGCTTTGTGATTGTGACTTTCTCCACCTAATTTAATGCAATCGGGATTCGGCTGTGTGGTTGCGTGATGACGCGTTTGTTCCTTTTTATTGTTGAGGTAAGTTCCACCGGGTGGGGCACCATAGCCTGTTCCTCCGTTCACCACCTGATGGGTGTTTGGGTTTCTCCACGTTGAAACATTTGGCAACCAGAGGTCAATTGCTATCATTCCATCAACAGGGGGCTTGTGTGTAATGTCAGGGAACAAGTTGTCACTTCTTCTCGTCCATCCAAACCCTCATTTGATGCACAGGTAAGAGTCAGAGGCAAGTGAATTGGAAACATCTATTGTGAGCCAGACTCTAGTCTCTGCGCGTGTTATCTCCTTTAATCCTTACTGCGTTTTTAGGATGGAGGTACTTACTATCCTCATTTCTTAGATGAAAAACTTAAACCTGGAAAGTTAAGATTGTTGACCTTCAGCTAAATTTTGTGTAGATTTGGAAGGTCATCCTTATATGTCTGAGTCCCCTGCACACATGTAACGCACACAACTAATATGTTAACCCAAATGAAGGCAGGCAGGTACGCTAGCTTTCCAAACAGCACAGGACATTTCTGCCATTATTTTCTCTGAGCTTGAAGGAATCCTGGATGTCGTCTAATCTCTCCCTCCTCAAAGTCAAGTATGGTCTCAGGCCCCAAGCCTTCTGAGGCTTCTGGACACCAAACACAGATGTGGCTACCTGGGGCCATTTCTTCTAGAATCAATCTTACATGATGTAGAACCATAGCTCCACCTGATAGTATCTTAACTCTGGTTGCATTACACCATTTGGGTAATATCCAAGTTGGTGGGGGGGGGAGCTGGATAAAGAATTTTTTCCTTAAGATAAAGACCATGAAATTGTTAATGTTGAAATTGTTAGGGTCCATCTCAGATGTTTGAATGAGACCTTTGCAAGTGAGGGCTGTGAATTCAAAGCTTCATAATGAATTCCTCTCGTGCTGTTTTACTTATTGTTTTTTAAACAACAACAATGACTATTTTGAGAAATCTTTAATGGAGATTAGCTCAACTAACATATTTTATTAAAATAACTTATTGTCAACTTATTTTATTAAATCTTTGATATTTTTAGCCCAATTCTCTACACAAGAAAAATGTTAACCATTACTTGTATGGAAGGGCCTGTTTGGCCAACAGGTGAAGCCAGTTGGGAATGATGAGCTGATCTATAGGTTGTCTTGGCCCAGCATGTGAGGAGGCAACAAAAATTCTTTTTTTTTTTAAGTTTATTTATTTATTTAGAGAGAGGGAGGGAGAAAGAGAGAGTGTGAGTGGGGGATGGGCAGAGAGAGAGATATCCTAAGCAGGATATCCTAAGATATCCTAAGCAGATATCCTAAGCCTGACTCAGGACCTGAACTCATGAACCATGAGATCATGACCTGAGCCAATATCGAGTTAGACACTTAACCAATGGAGCCACTCAGATGCTCCAAAATTTCTTTTTACTTAGATCAAAATATGGGGCAGATCTAGTATGTAAAACTTTACTTGGTCATCAACTCAGCTGAGCAAACAATCTAACACTTTTCTATACTTAATTTGTTATAGCTGAATTCATTTTTACCTTGACCCTTCTCTTCCAGCACCGACCACAACTTCACCTCAGTCGACCAGTTGTGGACAAATGCAGGCATTTCACGGATAGCTCCCCAGCACTTCACAGGATCCTGTCTACATCCCAGCCTGGTCAGGGGGTGGTTTGATAGAGCGCCAGCACAGGGTGGGGACCTGGGACGTGGGCAGCGGTCATCACCTCCCAGTACGGGCCTTCCTGTACCTGGAGGGCCGTCTCTCCTCCACAGCAGCACCCCTGGAAGGGTCTGCCTCCTTGCCGGCTCCCTGGCTGCCAGACTTCAGTCCAGTGGCCAGGCCCTGCAGGTGTGCCATCGTTCTAGATCAAGCTCTGCTCCTCTCTTGGCTGCGTATTTTATTGGCACCTGGGGTGAGTTTGAGAATTTCAGGGCTAACTGGGGAAAATTGATGTGTTTCCCCTAGTGTTCTGATCGAGCTTCAGAGAGGGACAAAATGGCGAGAATACCATGCCTAATGTTTCGTCCGTTATTCAGTATAGCTAGAACAGTACTAGTTTTTTTACATACAACATGGTCATGTATAAGAATATTGCTTTCTATGTAAGTTTTTAAAATAAAAGATATGTTTTTAAAGAAAAGAAAGCCAATAAAAACCCATGTAAAATATCTGAGGGCAGAATTTAAAGCTCAGAATTTCTCATCCTTTGCTAAACCCATTCAATTTCTGGAAAAAACCTAGAACACTGAGGTGAAGATGGCTTAGATTGATTTCAGATTTTCCAGACACGTTTTTGTCATAGTAAATGTGCCACCATTGTTTAGCAAATAATCCAAGCTCATTCATGTGACCTTTGGGTCCATAAGCAGGAAGCATACAATTAATGGGGTCAGAAGTAAAAGAGTGGCAAGCCCAGCTAAGCCAAAGACAAATGATCTGGACTAGGCTGTTAGTGTAGAGCTCACACCTTAGAAATCTAATCACAAGTACCGAAGGTGTAGGTGTGATGTCACAGGTTCAAGTTTGTCGAATCAAAAAGCGTCATCCTGTATAAGACACGATATTTAAACACTATATTTTCCCCGATCTCTGGTTTTGTTGGTTATTTCCATTTTTTTATGAAATGTCCTTTGAAAACAAGGAAGGAAATGGACGGGGACAAAATAACACAGAGCTTTCTTTTCCTTTGTAGTGATGGTGTAATATAGTTATATGTGTCCTGTCTGTACAAGGTAATAGCAAAAGTGGAATAATAATTCTCCCTTTAATTAAAAATAAATTTTAGCTTTTTTCCCTTTCATAAATATAGCCAGATAGCTAACGTGGTTTATTTTTGTATTTAGTATGTTCAGATATCATATACCATACATAGTATCTTTATTAAATTCTTTCTAACCTTTCTTGACTTTTCATAGAAAATAACACTAATGTGTGGGATAATCTGTGGACTCTAATATCTTTGCATATATATACATAGTAGACTTATATTATTAAAAAGAATGTGTACATATATTTTTTGTAAAAGCATCATCTTATAAAAGCCATGCTGTGAAAGAAGGGAGAGGGAATCTGTGTGTGGGCCTGTAGAGTTGCTGGTACTGTTATCACATTACATTCAGCAAAGAGGCCCATTGTCTTTCAGCAGTTTTGTATCACTGGGTCTGAGCTTGTCATGGCCTCCACCTACCTCAAGGCTAACACCAGTCCACCCCGAGGAACAGAATCCTTTGCAGTGGGTAGTGTCTGTTTCAATGAGGAGGCTGTTGAAGATGGAATGACAATGAAGTTATGCATCAGAATTTTATTTAATTATTTTAAAAAATGTTTTATTTTATTTTTGAGAGAGAGGAAGAGAGAGACAACAAGCAGGGGGAAGGCCGGGGGCGGGGGGGGGGAAGAGGATCCCAGATGGAGTCTGATGCAAGGTTTGATATGGGGCCCAAACTCACAAACCATGAGATCATAACCTGAGCTGAAGCTGGTCGCTCAATCCACTGTGCCACCCAGGTGCCCCCATCAGATTTTCAAATTTATAATAATAACATTAGATTTTGAACTTTTCCTATGCTTGAGCACCTACTTTTAATGCTATCTCTAATTTAATCTTCATTTTCAACCCACTGTCACCAGCTAGGTGCGTCAGAGCTAAAGACGTAAACTCAGATCTGTTTAAGCCAACTCAAGGCTTTAAGCCCTGCACTATGCTACCATTTTCTTTACCATAGATCACCAATGGGCCCCTCTGCATCCTTACTTGGGACGTTACAGATGCTGTGTGATGTTGCCACTGCTTCAGGCAAAGGAAAAATCTGGTATGATTGCAGGAAATCACACTCCAGATAGATATATTGTTTTTAATTGTTTTACTTTCAGCTGCTTCTGAGATCTGAGATGCCTGCCTATTTCAATAGCTCTACTATACGCATTTATTTTTCTAAGATAACCTGTTCTCCATATTCTACTTGCTTAAATCGCTGAAAGCCTCTTCTCAAGGAAGTGAACCTCTTCACCATGGATTTCATATAGCTTTTACCCAAATAACCTTGTTCATCCGGGGTTTGGAAGGATGTGTTTCACAGTTCTAAGATTCATGAGGAAACATGCAAGTTCTCCATCTTTCTTATGCTATGACTGCATCTTCGATCCTCGAGGCCAATCCATCATTTAGGGAAGAAAGATGGGAGCCATTTACCTATAATAAATGTGTCTCATCTGTAGGCTCCCTATAAATATCTGTTCTCAATTGACTTATTTAGAGTCACCCACACACGGAGGGTACTGAGTGTTATTTTTATCAGTCAGTGTTGAGTTTTGTGATCCGTGATGTTCCAAATTTAATGTCAAACAATTACTTTTCCAAAATAACAGCCCACATGCTCCTGATAACATGGACAATTAACAACTTGAATGTACCAAAATATTATCCACTGTTTTACATATTCAAACAAATGTCATTTGTGTTAATAGAAAGAAAATTGCTTTTATGTAACCAAAAGATTTTAATTTTAATTTGGCAAAAACTGCTAATAGGAAGGGAAGAAATGAAAAAATTGTAGGAAATACATATTGATTTCCTATGGTTTCAGTGTACTATTGTAAAGCTTCAATTTTGTAAATATAATCATTTTCTGAGTAGATACATCTCAGAGGTTATATATTAAGATTTCTCAACATCTATTGAACTTTTCTATTGGATAATACTTTGGTGTCAATGGCTATGCTGTCCACTGCAGAATGTTTAGAAGTATCCCTGCCCTCTACCCCCTAGATTCTAGTAACAAGTTCCAACAGTTTCTCCAGAGATTGCCATTGCCAAATGTCCCTCCAGGGACAAAAATCTTCTCCAGTTAACAACCACTGAGATATATTTTTTATATAGGCTTTTTTTTTTTTGAGAGAGAGAGAGAGAGAGAGAGAGAAAGTGCAAGCATGAGGGGGCAGAGGAGGAAGAGAGAGAATCCCAAGCAGGCTCCACACTCAGTGCAGAGCCCGATGTGGGGCTCAATCCCACAACCGTGAGAGATCATGACCTGAGCAGAAATCAGGAGTTGGACACTTAACCAAATGACCCACCCAGGTGCCCTTTTCTATGCTTTTTTTGACTTTGATATTTTTAAGGGATAAAAGGTTGTAACTAGAAAAAGAAGACTCTTAACTTAGTTAAGGTGTAAAAACAAAACAATACAGTAGCATTCCTAAATAACATTACTACAAACGTATACCCAAACGTGTGTTAATAAAGAATAGATATCCCTTGATTTAAGAATGACACTATTGTCTGTTGCTGTTTAAAAATGACTCCGAAAGTTAGCGACTTAAACAACAAACATGTATTATCTCAGCTTCTGTGACTCAGGAATTCAAGGGGTAGCCCAGCTGGGTGGGTACTTCCGGTTCTCAAGTCTCTCACTAGGTTGGAGTTAAGATGTCAGCCAGGGTCCAGTCACCTCAGGACTTGACTAGGGCTGAAGGACTGTCTTCTAAGATACTCTCACGTGGGTGTGAACAAAGTTCAGCTTCTCCTGGGTTGTGGACGAAGCCTCAGTACTTCATCACCATGTTGGCTTCTTCACAGTGGGCTCTTACAACATGGTGGCAGTTTCATACAACATGGATCCTCTGAGAATGAGAGAAAGCACACCAGATACAGAAGCCACATGCTTCAAAAAAATTTTTTTTCTGTTTATTTTTGAGAGAGAGCAAATGGGGGAGGGCCAGAGGCAGAGGGGGACAGAGGATCTGAAGTGGGCTCTGTGCTGACAGCAGAGAGCCCTGTGTAGGGCTTGAACTCACGAACTGAGAAGATGACCTGAGCCAAAGTGTGACACTCAACCGACGGAGCCACCCAGGTGCCCCAGAAGCCACATGCTTTTTATAATCTGATTTTAGAAATGTTATCCCATCAATCCTGCCATATGAAGTGAACCAGTATGACCTCCCACCTTTACTGGGTGGCCATTATGCCAGAGCATGAGTATCAGGAAGTAAGGAGGCAAGGACCACTGGGAACCATCAAAGTCTGCCCACCACAGTCTCCTTCACATAAACAATTAGCTTCCTATGAAATGAGAATCAGAACCCTCCCTTGCTTTGCTGATAGCCACCTCTGTCACTTTGGACCCTTTTTCTCAGCTGAATCATGTGCAATTTTCTCAATGAATCCCCTGAGTTAGCTTGGAGTCAAAAGCCCCTTCTCGGCTCCCACCAATCTTTGTTGAAACATCCGATGATTCACTGGAATTACTATCACTGACCAAGCAATGGAGGAAACTCCTCCTTCCTATCACTGAGGCAGTAGCCAAGCAGATGGCTCTAAATTCTGATGACCTAGGTGCCTTTGGCATCCTGGCCTCCAAACCAACCTCCACCTCTTACTGTGCCCCTTTGAGCTTGTTTTTTTTTTCTTTGACCTTCAAAATGTCTTTGATAGGATGGAACCGACACTACCTGCCTCTGTGGGTTGTTGTGGAAACAAAACAAAGAAACACATGGAAAGCTCCTACAGCATGGTAGAAGATTTTAAATGATTTTTTTTAATATTCATTGATTTCTATAAGGGAACAGTTGGTAATGATGCTGCACACGCAGGGCTCTGTATCTGTATTAAATTACAGTTCAGTACCATTTGCCAGTCTAGCCTGGGTTGTAAACAGCAGTGAAATCTCTGCTACTTTGGGAAAATGCTTTGAGTTCCAAGATGTCTGATTTGGAATGAGCTCTTTAATGATGTCTTATTTTAATGTGAGGACAATCTGTGATAGTCAGATTTGTTTCCTTGTACTTACCAGTGATTTCAACCACATTCCTGATAGAACCATCCTTTTAGGCAGACTCCTGGAATAGGAACCAAGAATTCTGGAATCAGGCCTGGTACCAATTGTTGGGGTCATTTCGGGCAGGTGGCTTGGTTTCAGTTGGCTCATATCTCGGAGTTTACAATGAATGAGGCATATGGATGAGATAATTTCCAAGGCCACATCTGATAAAATTCTGTGCTATTCATCATGCCGGAAACAGTAATGTCATGAGGGAAGATCAGCCCGTAAAGCAGAAAAGATTTTCTAAAACGTGTCCATAACTTTTTTATGTCATTTAGAAAGGACTGCTGATCTCTATGCTGAGGTAGGTGTATAAATATGTATTGAGCTAAATGATTTTTCCACTGTGCAAATCTCTGTGGAAAGTTGTAGAAGCCTTTCCTTAGTAGGAATTGGTAGCTGTTAAGATGCTAGTGACCAACATGTTCTGAAAACAGGTAAATAAAGGGGAAGAAACAAACAAAACAAGCATTTACTCTTTTCCCCAGGTGAATGGTGCCATTGGCAAACCAAATAGTGGACAAAGAGAAGTTGTTATTCATAAAAGTATTCCAGCTGATATATAAATAAGGCATAACAGAAATTAAAATATGGCCATTTTGTAGTCCCCATGAAGTGAATCCAGTCAGTGACCAACGTCATAGAAGGAGATGACAGCAGATAACATCATAGAAGGAGAGAATTGGATCCCATGAACCTCCACACCGAGGTCCACAATACCACTGACGAGGCACCCTTGCCATAAACATTGAACTCAAACCTGGTAAAGTTCATCTAGATTCCATTATCTGTATGCAGGGCACACAGAGCACAGAGTCACATGAAAATAACACTATGTGGATGCAAGCAGTAAGATTCAGTCCATGGGAAGCTCTACAGGAACAACACATTCATTTGCAAATATGCTATAAGGGAAAAATGATCTGTAAAGAAAACTCTACTAGTTAAAAGAGACATAAGAAATTTATCAGTGAATTATAATGTACGATTGCATTCAAATTCAAACTGTAAAAAATGTAAAGAACATTTGTGACATTTATGAGACAGAGTTTTGAGTACTAACTAAAGGGCCTTGATGGTTTCAAGACATTGCAGTTTTTTAAAATATGATAATGGTATTGTAGTTATGTTAAAGAAAAGAAGTCCACCAATCTTAGAAACATTCTGACATATTTTATACGTGAACTGATAAATTTCCTTCAAAATATTGTGGGGATAGGGGATAATAGAGGGAGAACATAATGCAAAAATTGTATAATGTGGACATGGGGGAGTCATATATGGAGGCTGCACAGATGATACTAAAATGGCATGGAGTTGAAATGGTTAAGGTCAGTGACAGAAACATGGAGGTTTATTACCCAATTTTATGTGTATGTTTGGAATTTTTCACCAGCAATTGAGAAGAAAAATAGGACTCTCTATCCTCAAATCTGTTCCATATTTATAAAAGCAACCAAAACCAGATGTGTGGGCATCCAAGTGTAGTCTAAAATGGACTTCGTAAAAATTCAAGTTTATAGCCAATAACAAAATGCTAACCTTCACCCTAGCTTTAAGAGTTAGTAATGGGGTATAAACAATGGTATGCTGGCTCATATAAGCTCATGAGAACGGGTGATTCAAATTTTCAATTGTGAAACACAGCCATCATTAAAATTAAAGTATACAGACATAATTTAATCAACCACACAGGAAAACTGTGCATAATTTAACCAACAACATACATATATTGAAAATACTCAAAACTCATTACTCCTTAATTATTTTACTGTGTTTTCCCATTTCCACCATCTTAAGGTTATTTGCATCTACTATATATATATATATATACATATATATGGTATATATATATGCATATGCTATATCTGGTGTTGTCATCTCTTTGCAACTCCATGGTCAGCAATATCATGATGGTTGCTTGAAATTGGCAATGGTGGAGTATTTGCAGCATAGAAATTGGCCAATATTACAAACTATTTTTCTAGTAGTACCAGGCTATTTTTGTTTCCCCCAAGGGCCAGGTGTTAATCATTTACCAGCACACCATTGACATAAGGAATCATCCATTGGTTCTAATATGAATAAAATATGCTTATAAGACTTAAAATTATGTATTTAGAGAAATACTCAAGAAATAACTATCTCTGTCACCACACTGTCCCATTCTTTTATACCTGTGCATTACGTGTCTGTTTCCTCTACTCTCTGCGAGCTCCTGAGGGTAGGGAATGCATTTAGTCATTAATCTGTTCCCAGTGCTGAAAGAGTGGCTGGTGCAGTTGATTGGCTGAATAATGAAGTGATGAATTTCTATTTATTTAGCCTCTTCAATGCGATCATCATCCCAGATACTATGGAGATGCAGGGGAGATATAAACATTTTTTTTCTTCTCAAAGTGTTTTTAGTCTAATTGGGATTCCCCACAGGGTTTTTAGTCTAATCGGGATTCCCCACTGGTGGATTGAACAATGGTATCAGTGATATACAATTGTTTACCAACTTACTAGATAGAAATGATAAATTCTAAAAGAGATCAATGAACTAGCAGTCATTAATTAATTAATAGTAATTGACCCAAATGGATGCTCACCGAGTTCTTGTTTAGGAACACACTGCATACCAGGTACTAAGCTAAATACTTGGTATGCATTTCATTTAATAATCCTAATGGTATTATGAGATATAACTATTACCCCCATATTACAGATTTAAAAACAGAGCCTAAAAAGCTTAAGTAATTTTCAGTGAGAGGTAAGGCTTAGATTTTACCTCAGATTGTCTGTTTTCAAAGATCAGGCTCCTAAGCATTTCACGTACTGACTTAAAGAGGAAGAATAGAATTATCTCATGAAAGACTGGTGTCATTTGAAAAGCAGGGAGAAAGAAGGTATAGTTCACATAATGGGTGAAGAGGCATCATCAAGGCAAGATATCAGGAAGAGAGGGATATTTATAAGCTAGCAAGGAGTCTGCCTTGGCCGAAGTGGCTGGTTCATCTTTGGGAAGAGTATAGTATGAATGTGAGTCTGGCTAGGAGGATCTATTTTCTTGAATGCTTTGAAAGCCAGGCAAAGAAACTTGGCTCTGAAATAGGGAGCCATTCAAGGTTTTTAAGCTAGAGAGTACTCTAAAAATTACAGAATTCAAAGAGCATTAGAAAATATACCAGATGGATTGAATGAGTGAAAATGGAAACAGATGTTGCGGTAATAAAGGTATAAACCAACATCACACTGAAATAGAATNATTCAGATGGATTGAATGAGTGAAAATGGAAACAGATGTTGCGGTAATAAAGGTATAAACCAACATCACACTGAAATAGAATAAAAGATGTTTTCTTTGGAGTTTGGGAATTTTTCCTAAATCATTGTTCATAACCAGTGATGTTAAAAGCACAAGAAATTCTCATAATTGAACAACTAAAGACTAGTAATGATAGTACAAATCCAATCTCCTACTTAAAGCAGATTGACTACTATTGAGCTGTGTCTGGTGCTCAGCAGAAGGTAGGCTCCCTCATTTTGAGGGAGATGGTTTATTGTGCAGGACATTTAACATCTGATGATTCAGGGAACCAAAAGCCAGAAACAAGCCCACTCACTCACTTCTAGTAGTTTCCAGTGCTGCCCTGTCACGTTTCCAAATGTCCTACAGGAAGGGGAAGACACCCCAATGGACACTCAGATCAGTAGACCACCTCTTGAATTCAGTTTAGTGTTCTTTTTATCAGAAGTACCTCATCCATTAAGGAGATTTTATGGCAAGACACCTGTATTTTATTTCCAGGGAAGACTTACAGAGGCGTGATTATTCATCACATCAACTTTCCAAGTCTCTGACCAGATGAATTGTTTGAACTCATTTGAAATGTTTGTTTTTTAATTTTTTTTAAACTTTTAATGTTTATTTATATGAGAGAGAGAGAGAGAGAAAGAGCACAAGCAGGGGAGGGTCAGAGAGAGATGGAGACACAATTCGAAGCAGGCTCCAGGCTCCGAGCTGTTGGCACAGAACCCAGCGCGGGGCTCGAAGTCATGAACTGCGAGATCGTGACCTGAGCTGAAGTTGGATGCTCAACCGACGGAGCGACCCAGGTGCGCTAATTTGAAATGTTTCTTAATGGCAAAAGGAGAATTGCGTACAAGTAGCCAGGCACACTATCTAGGCAGAGAAGGTAGTTAAATCACAGCTTATTTTAGTTTTAAGAGATTTGAGGTTAATATCACGTTAGTATACGTTCAATAAAGCAAAAGTAAAACACGAAATGCTTCTGAAGGAGAAGAAAGACAAATACAGAATTGAACAAGACTTGTAGGTTTTTTTTTTTAATGTTTTTTATTTATTTCTAGGAGACAGAGAGAGAGAGACAGCGTGAGCAGGGGAGGNCAAAACACGAAATGCTTCTGAAGGAGAAGAAAGACAATACAGAATTGAACAAGACTTGTAGGTTTTTTTTTTAAATGTTTTTTATTTATTTCTAGGAGACAGAGACAGCATGAGCAGGGGAGGGTCAGAGAGAGAAGGAGTCACAGACTGAAACAGGCTCCAGGCTCTGAGCTGGCAGTCAGCACAGAGCCCGACGCGGGGCTCGAACCCACGAACCGCGAGATCATGACCTAAGCGAAAGTCGGACGCTTAACCGACTGAGCCACCCAGGTGCCCCTAGACTTGCAGGTTTTTAAATAGCCTATTAAATCATTCATCAAGAATCTATTTTATGCTGTTAGTACGGGGAGACTGATTAGATTTCCAGATTCACAGTCAGAATTTTTGTTTTGCAAAAATGAGCGGGTGGGGATGTGTGGATTTTATTGACCTTCTCCAGCCCACCGCATTGGCTGCCATAGTTCTTAGGAAATATCACTGAAGCCCTAATCCACCCCAGTACAGCCTGGGAATTTGATAGTTATGTCAGTCGGAACACTAGAGGAAATTCTTTCTCCCTCTTACAAAAGTTTCTCACTATATTCTTTCCATGAAATATCATTGGGATTACAAACAATAGATTGTCAGGGAGGACAGGGATCAGAGACCCGGGGAAAGAAAATTGTCTTGAAATAAGGGATTTGGAGAAGGAGAGGCTTGTAAGCCTCAGAGGCTGAGGGTCATCACGCATGAAATGAGCTTTGAAACCTACTTTTTGTGGGACTGAAGGGTCAATTCCAGGGAGGTGAGAGAAAGTTCTGTGCATGGGGTGGGCACCAGTAGGATAAACACTGACATTACCAGGTAACTCTCATTAGTGCACCATTTAGGTTTTGTTTAGTATTTGAATACATACATTTGGAGCACCTAATTCTATGAGAGTGTTTAATAATGGTAAAGTTTTCCAGTGACCCAGACATTTCTAGTTGGAACTGTCTGCTAACTAGTTTTCCCGCATCATCTTCCTTCCCCGGACCCAATTCTGTTTTCAACATACTCTGGGATCGTTGTACAAGACAAGTCAGACATCAGTCCTCCCCAATGTCCCACCAATAGTTTTCACGGGCCATGGGGAACAACAGCTAAGCTCTTAGAATGTCCCCCCCGAGGGATGGAGTGGCCCCCATGTGGTGGGACGCCAGGCAGCAATCTGGCTCCACCCATCCCCCACACCCCAGCCTCACTCCACACCAGCCTTACTGGCCTTCTCGATGGTCTCATACTCAGGCCCATGTTCTCTCAGGCGTTGGCACAGACTGTTCCCTTGTCCTGTCCTTCTCTTCCCAGACACCCACCTGGCTCCCTCCCACGCTTCCTTCTGGTCTTTACTCAAATATCACCTTCTCAAACCACACTCCCTCTCATCCTCTTTAAAAAGGCATCAGAGCCTATCCTGTGCATTCCATTTCTGCCATAGGCTTTCCATTTCTTCCCCTAGATCTTCCCAACATGATATTAATTTGTTTTATCATGTCCATTATTTCTACAGGAGGAAGGGATATTTTCTCATGTGCATGATGGCAGGTAGAAATGCAGTGCTCATTTGTCAGATGAATCGGTTCACTCATTCATCTTTTCTTTGCATCCAATGGATGTACTGATGACGATGTCAAAGGTTAACATGTGGAGAAACACAATGGAGTCTAAAATCTGTGCAGGGCTACCTCTAATAATGATGGTATTTTCTAGAAGACAACTTGCTTTTTTGGAAGCTCTCTGTCATAATCATAGAAACCTCTGCTTTTGGATTCTGGTTGCCTTTCTGTGCTACTAGCCACCTCCCCACACCCCCCGCTGCGGGATATTTTCGCCCTCCCCCTCCCTGTCTCACATTATGAGTAGTGCTCGCAGAGCCCGTGCCAGCCTGCATCACATCTACAGTGTCTAAAGTTTTTTCCCCACCTGAGCACCTGCACTGGCATAGATTTCAATATGACCGTATACAGCCTCTGCGAACACATAGATTCAAGAGCGAGGAAGAGTAAAGAAGCCCCTTTCGTGGGAAAGCTTCAGTAGCATGGGACACATGCAATGGAAGCTTCTGTTGTGTGGAACAGTCTACATCATTTGGCTACAGACTGGCTGCTACTTGCTCCCCTGACTTGCCAGGTCTCTGTACCACAATCTTGGGTGCAGCTATTAGGTTCATTCCTTCAGGAACTCGTTCTTACCTTCTTAAGGGGTTCTTGAGTGTGCATAATAATGACCCTATCAAGAATCATATTTGGGCAACTGAATGCACAACAGGCAATGGACTAATGCTAATAGAATGACCCATATCCTTAAGCACAAGCATAAATATCCAGCCCTGGCAACCGCATGAGTCTGCACTTGCCTGACTGTTCCGTCAGAATGAGAGCCTGGTGAGGGACTGGGTTTGTCTTGTCCATCCCTGGGTCTCTGGGCAGCCAAGCATAGAAGGGCTGAAGTGACTGTTGCTGAGCAGAAAAGTCACTCTGCCCTTGAGGGAAAGCCAGTGGTCTTACCAGTTGAATCCGAATCCACGTGGGTTCTGGCACTGAGCTCTGTGTGTAAATGCGGGCGCAAGTTATTTGTGCTCCCCGTGCCTCCGTTTCCTCAACCGTGAGCTGTGAATAATAATACTTCATTCTGCTCCGCAAATAGGAGGTGACGATGAGATGTGTTATTGCTTGTGAGACCACTCAGGACCCTCTCTTCCTTACCCTTGTTATCCTTAGGGATAACAGAGACCTTTTCAGGGCACTTTCCAGAAGACAACCAATATCCTAAGGCCATGAAGCTTGATGAAAAATTGCTAATTGGAGGGAAGTTGCCGAATGGCCCACATAGGATTCCTTGCTAGGGTTTCGGTTTCTGCAAAGCTGGCCCTGGTGCCATTCCTGGCGGTTGGTTGGCCTTTTACTATCTCATCACCCGCTGTGACTCATAAAGGGCACCCATGGTGGCACTTGCTACCCCTTGGACTGTGATGACCTTGGCCTTGCTGGCTACTTGCCACCTGATGACCCTGCCCGCCCCTTCGTCTTGCCTTGCCTGCCCTCCTGCACCTTTGTCATTGTGCTCTGCCAACACGGCGCTTCTGTGTCACCTGCCCCGGAGTGGACTTCCGCAGTCTCAGTGCTCCTCCTGTTCTGCCGTCTCTCCACCCGAGCTTCTCACCAGCGGGTATGTCACACCACGTTGCACCAGGATGACCGTTTCGATGTGCCAAGGCGGGTCCACAGCAGCTGGGGTACATTCTGAGCTGCCAGTTTCAAATTATGCTCTTTTCAGACTTAAACACTTTACTCTGATAGTATTTAGTGCAAGCCAGTTCTACTTGCCATTTCGGAATTAGCACTGCCAATTCTGACCTCGTGGAGAAAAAAAGCTCTGAGTCTGAGTGTCTTTAACAAGACTGTCCCTCGTCATTCTGAAGCCATTTACAAGAAACCCTGTGCCGCGCTGAGTCTCCCAGGCTGCACAAATGGGAGCTGGGATCACGGTACCTTGCAGAGACTTCCAGCAGCTACAGTGAAGAGCAGGGCTCACCTTGATCTTACTGTGGCTGGAGAAATACCCCTAATTTCATCAACGTGCTGCAATGACGTCCTCATAATCTGTACAGGGCTAGATGGTGTGAACTCAAAAGCTTGCGAGCTGATAATGATAGTGGTAGACGTTTCCTCCCCCAGCATAACTGAACTTGTTAGGGTATGAGTGACATGTAAATTGAAGTGACAAATATCTTCAGAAGCAACCAAAATTGTATTAATGACTCAGAGTGATGGGTTTTAATTAATTAAAAATAGTATGGGAAATTATGTCTGATGCTCTATGAACCTTATAAATTGTATATTTATAAAAAATATTTTATTCCTAAGAGAAAAAAAATCTTCCAGATAGGGCATTCAGAGAGTATTTGGTGGATAAAGATATATTAAGCACTCATTCTTGGAAAAGTGATATTAAAAATATCCAATTATGAAGAAAGGTGATTAAGTAATAAAGAGTAAATTAGCAGTTAAGTCTCCTACAATGAATCGCTCTAAGTCGAAAAATTGCCAAATAAAATGTCACAAAGGTACAGTGGTAATTTGAAAATCAATCCAGTTATTAAATATTAATTTTATCTTCTGTTAGGTGTCTGTAATTTTAAGCAAAATATTTTGTGAATAATGTATGTTCTGTTATCAAAAACTAACCACATGTAGTTTGGAATCAGTGCCTCTATTTCCATAGCACAGAATGTCCTAAACTCTAATACAGAGATAGCAACAAAACTGGATAAATGTACAGATGGTTGAAGAGTTGTGTATGAAATTTAATTAGAATTCTAGGGAGCTTGAACTTCGATGCTTTTTGAAGATTGCTTGTAAATAATACAAGTCACTTACCTATTTTGTGAGCTTCCTTGTGTGTGGAGGGGTATAATGGAGATTGGAAATCAAACAGTAAGTCACTGAAGGATAAAATAAGAATGAAAGCCACATATTGAAATGTGGACAGATTACTGTATCCAAACACAATAATGGCGGATAGAATTTACATCCGCTCATCACGTGCCCTCACTCTCACAAGTACTTTATGGGCACGGGCTCATCGAAGCACAGAAAGAAATGATTTTGCATGAAGAGAATGCACAAATGCCTAGGAAGAAGGCAGTGCTTTTGAAAAGAGAGATGAGGATCGGGCGAGCCACAAATAGGGCCCTGGGGAATGGAAACCACGACGAGCTTTCCTCATGACAATACAGAATATATCCCAAACGCTATTCTCACATTACTGTTGTGGAGTCACACGATCCTATCTGTGTCCTCAGATTTTGAGACACGAAAGTAAATTGATATTTTGCAACTTAAGAAAGACAAGAAGAACTTGAAAGACTTTGATGATGAAATCTAAAAACCGTTCATGGATTTAGGGGGGAAAAGTAGATTCCTGAAGGAGGAAATAATTTAGTCTTAGGAAGAAAAGACTGTGGAGGTAGTAATGTACACTTAGTACGTTATCTCTCTCTCTCTCTCTCATCTGTATCTACCTATCTAGCCATATATCTGTCATCTAATATATATGATATACTTCATATGCACAATATATATGAATACTATATATTTACATATTCATTTTATTCATATTATATATAAATATATATGCATATCAGATATACAGATCTGTATATATCTATATATATTACTGTATGTCAGATACAGTATATATATACTATATTTATATATTCATTTTATTTATATTATATATATGCATACTACATATATACTATATATACATACTACATATATACTATATATACATACTACATATATACTATATATACATATTATATATACAAATATATACACAGTGTGTGTGTGTATATATATATATAATATGTATATATATATATCAAGGTTGGGGGATAGAAACCTATCTGAGAATGACCAGATACTACATTCATACATTAAAGTAGAAAATGGTAGAATCTTTACCTTTCCATCAACATCTTTGAAAATAGGTTGAATTCCCATCCATTTGGTGTAAATGTGGATATGACCTGAGATAACAGAGTAGCTGCTTTACTACCCTTTTTCTCTCTCTGAACCTATACATCTCTGGATATATTCCTTTTATTAGGACAAATCAATAAAATTGTCTATAAACAAAAGCAAGCTCTCCTCCCTACCAATTTGGTTCAACTGGGAAATATGACTGCATACCCAACATTCTTCTCGGTTCCTTTTTTGAAATTAAAAAAATCAATATCAAGCATGCTCTTTTGACTGGTGGAAAACACCTCAATTACTTGCAGGAGAAAAACAACTTCTCCAGTATAAGTTGTTTGGGACATCCTGAAGGCCTGATGCTTTGGCACATGGCCATAAGATTTCATCTCTATTATTCTCAACATGGAGTTGCAGGGATATCACCTCACCCAGTTCAGGGAGAGAAGGAAAAGGAAACTCCATTAGTAGCCTCAGTTCGCTGACGCCATCAAGCGTCTACAGGTCAATTTCCTGCGCCAGTGCAAGCGGAGAGTTCTCACCAGAATGTGAGAAATCAAGGCAAAAAGAGTGAATGAGAGTACACAGAGTCGCATCGGCTTCTGCCTCCAAAGTGTATGTTCTTTATACCGCTGCCGTGCCACTTTAATTATACACGGGTTTCACAAAGCATGTCACGTTGATGACAGATCAGTCATCACATGTGCTCTGGGGAAACTGCCTGGGCATTACGACATCTACTTTGCCGTTTTCGCCTATCAGCCATGACATAGTGTATGCAATACTTTATTGTAACTTTATTCCCCCAGCAAATTATTGCCTGTTAACTGTTACTCCTCTGCAGGGAAATCTACCTTTCTGTCTCCTCCAGAAAATTCTCTGATTTTACTGGGCTCTTTTAGCACTTTCCTACAATTAACATGAGCTGAACCATTCATCTGTATATTGGTGGAAAGAATAGTTTTGTGGGATGTGAAATTACTGATGATGTGTAGATTTCAGGCTTTAATTTTCACCTGTTTGAGAATGAAATCTCTTTCTGTGCTGAACAAAGCCTTTAAAGAACAATCATAAGGTCAAAAAAAGATAGCTAATCCAGAAAAAAAATAGTCTACATCTTAACAATTGAGATGCCATTGAAAACACATCACAGGGAAAAAAATCTCTATAATAAGGCAGCAATGAACGGTAAAAACAGCATAGGTACAACTAGAGGAACATAATGTTAGGAATATAAACAAATTCATTGTTTTTCCAAGAATTTTTGAATCATTTTATTTTGGTTTCACTTGTTTTACTCCACACAGAAAATCTTTTTTTTTTTTAGTTATTCATGAAATAAATGGCAATTAGATACTCTCGTTCAATTAAAAATTTGTCTAGAGAATAGGATTTACTACAAAATCACTAATATGAGAGAAAGCTATGAAGATAATTTTTGCTTTCTATTCATTAAAGGCTGGAGATTTTGTTTGTTTGTTTTTGCTTTTTTGTTTTCTTTTGAGAGAGAGAGAGCCAACATGTACACATTACTGTAGGGGGGAGAAACAGAGACAGAGAGAGAGACAGAGAATCTTAAGCAGGCTCCACACTCGGTGCAGAGCCTGACTCGGGGCTCTTCCACACGGCCGTAGGATCATGACCTGAGCTGACATCAAGAGTCACTCCATCAACTTACTGAGCTACCCAGGTGTCCCTAAAGGTTGGAATTTTAATTTTTTTCTTTACACATTTTCTAAACCCTGTCTATTGTTTGGAAAGTTTGAGAGTCCATAAACGCCAACTTTTCCCTGGAGCTGGTGGGAAACCTCCTTAGAGTCTTCAAAAGGGCAGCAACCTATTGTTTGTCTTTCATCTGGGTCTCCAGGCAGTGAATGTGAGACAACAAAAAATGTAACTTACTGCATCTGGTACTCACCGGAGAAAGCAATGAAGTCAATGTACATCCCACTTGGTGAGAGGCCAGGTTTAGAATCAAGTAACATGCGGTGGGGGTATACAGAATAATGTGGTTTCTGAGATAAGAAAAACTGACATAAATGAAGGATGCATTGAAAATATCTGACTAATCTCAGGGGAGGAATTTGAAGGCTGCTCTTTTTTTTAATATATTACATTTATTTATTTTTGAGAGACAGAGCACGAGCAGAGGAGAGGTAGAGACAGGAGACACAGAATCTGAAGCAGCTCCAGGCTCCGAGCAAGCATTCAGCACAGAGCCCGATGCGGGGCTCGAACCCACAAACTGTGAGATCATGACCTGAGCCGGAGTCAGACACTTAACTGACTGAGCCACCCAGGCGCCCCTGAAGGCTACTCTTATTACTTCCCCAGAGTCTTGAGGAGATAATTTACACAAAGGAGTAGTCAATTTTTCAGAAACAAATCATGTCTGTTTTATACCTTTCAAGGAGTTTTCATAGCTTTTAAAGACAATGGTCCTTTCTTGTGTTCCATCATAATTTTGGAGTTTTAAAAAATTCAATCAGTTTTTAAAACTTGGAGTAGGAGAAGCTCCATCTTGGTGTGGAAAACCCCTCTCTTTGCGTCTTTTTTTCTTTTTTTCAGGTTTTATTTAAATTCTAGTTAGTTAGCAGGCAGTGAAATATTGGTTTCAGGAGTAAAGCTTAGTGATTCATCGCTTACATACAACACCCACTGCTCATCCCAACAGGTGCCCTCCGTAATACCCATCATGCATTTGGCCCATCCCCTGCTCACTTTCCCTCTGATGATAGAGAACTTTCGGTCTATTCTCTGTATGTAAGAAAATGTTTTTCTGGTTTGCCCCTCTCTTCCCCCACCCCATGTTCATCCGTTTTGTTTCTTTAATTCTACATATGAGTGAAGTCATATGGTATTTGTCTTTCCCTGATTGACTCATTTCCTTTAGCATAACACCTTCTAGCTCCATCCATTTTGTTGCAAATGACAAGATATCAGTCTTTTTTTGGCGAGTAATATTCCATTGTATATATACACCACATCTTCTTCATCGATTCATTAATTGATGGACGTTTGGGCTCCCTCCATAATTTGGCTATTGTTGATAGAGCTGCTGTAAACATTGGGGTGCATGTGCCCCTTTGAATCAGCATTTTTGTATCCTTTGGATAAATACCCAGTAGTGCAATTGTTGGGTCATAGGGTAGTAGCATACTATTGTCCAGAGCGGCTGCACCAGTTTGCACTCCCACCAACAGTGCAAGAGTGATCCCCTTTCTCTGCGTCCTCGCCAACATCTGTTGTTTCCTGAGTTGTTAACGTTAGCATTTCTGACAGGTGGTATCTCATAGTAGTTTGGATTTGTATTTCTCTGATGATGAGTGATGTTGAGCATCTTTTCACGTGTCTGTTATTCATCTGTATGTCTTCCTTGGAGAAATGTCTACTTAAGTCTTGTGCCCGTTTTTAATTAGATTATTTGGGGGGTTTTTTTGGTATTGAGTTTGATAAGTTCCTTATATTTTTTAGATTCTAACTTTTGATCAGATATATCATTTGCAAATATCTTCTTGCTTTCTGATGGTTGCCTTTTATTTTTGCTGATTGTTTCCTTCAGTGTGCAGAAGGTTTTTACTTTGATGATGCCCCAATGGTTTATTTTAGCCTTTGTTTCCTTTGCCTTAGGAGATATATCTAGTAAGAAGTTGCTGCAGCCGATGTCAAAGGGGTTATTGACTTTTTGTCCTCTAGGATTTTGACGGCTTCCTGTCTTATGTTTAGGTCTTTCCAATATTTTGAATTTAATTTCATGTATGGTGTAAGAACGTGGCCCAGTTTCATTTTTCTGTATGTTTCTGCCTTCTAAGGGAACTTTATTTTATTTTATTTTATTTTAATATTTTATTTATTTCTAGGAGAGAGAGAGACAGCGTGAGCAGGGGAGGGTCAGAGAGAGAGGGAGTCACAGACTGAAACAGGCTCCAGGCTCTGAGCTGGCAGTCAGCACAGAGCCCGACGCGGGGCTCGAACCCACGAACCGCGAGATCATGACCTAAGCGAAAGTCGGACGCTCAACCGACTAAGCCACCCAGGCGCCCCTGCCTTCTAAGGGAACTTAAACAAGTAAAAGAGATAAGGGATAAACAGAAACTTGGGAGCACATGCTTTGACCTTACTTATATTTAAATATTTTGACTTTGGGGACATACCTGTCCTTCACATGAAAAAAAGGGACTAAGGCTGGTCAAAGGAGATTTAGAGTTTTGTACCTCAAATGACCAGAAAACTTACAAAAATATATAAATAGGTTGAAAGCAAAAGGACGGAAAAAGGCATACCACAAATTGGGCAGTTTAAAACAAAATTTTCTAATGATTCTTAAAGTAGAAAATTACCCCCTCTCACTTCTGGAGGCATGAAAGGCAAAATCAAGTCATTGCAAAGGCGCAGGTTCCCTTCAAAGGCCCCTGGGGATGATGGTCCCTTACCTTCCCTGGTGTTGGGGTCCAGGCATTCCTTGGCTTATGACCGCATCCCTCAATCTCTGCTGGCATGTTTCCAAGGCTGTCTTCCCTGTGTGTGTGTCTTCACATGGTGTTCTCCTGTGTGTGTGTGTGTGTGTGTGTGTGTGTGTCAAATTTCCCTCTTCCAAGGCCATCAATCATATTGGCTAGGGGTCCACCTGAGTGGACCATCATCTTAACTTGATTATGTCTACAAAGACCCTATTTCCAATTGTGGCCATATTCATCTGTACCAGAGATTAGGAAATCAACATATCTTTTGGGGGAATATAGTTCAACCCATATTAGAATATGAACAAAGGGAACTCAGCTTTTAACCATGTAGAACTGTTACAAATGTATCCGAGGCCTTTCTACCTTTTATAGGGACGAGCCGGTGACCTGGATATTTTGCCATCAGATTGGCCTACGATTCTTTTAAGGAGCATCCTTGCTAACCTACTACTTTGCATTATCAATAAATGTGATTTTGCAAGATGAATATACAAAGCACATCTCTTTTCCTCTATGGTCTTTCTTCCTGCCTTCATTATTCTTATCTAATTGCATCAGTAGGAGCCAGACAATAGCTTCATCTTCGGCTCAGCTGGGACCAGCCGGTTCTGTTCTCAGCTATGCGGCAAAGGCAGCCTCTGCTTTTAAATCTGCAAAATCAAACAGCACCGCCATGACTGACCTACCTACATCTGGGGTCAGAATTTATGGAAGTGGGGACAGCACAAGAAAGTAGAGGAGTGGCCAAAGGAGGAACCATCATGGGTCAACGTTTTATCTGCGGAATGTTTAGTTTTCCCAATGGACATCATCAGATTTACCTTCTAATAGTGTCTAACCTTTCAGGGAAGAGCCCCTTCGACCTGAGCTATTTTATTCAAGCTGTGCGATTGAAAGGAAGCAGCCATATTATCTCCATAGACCCTGACACACAGGCCTCACCAACTGGCTGGGACAGATTGTCGAAGAAACCCTGTGAGTCCGGATCCTGCCCCTTTGGAGCTGAGCGGGGTGGGTTCTGTCTCCAGCAGGCAAGGCCATTCCAGAGAATGGAATCAACTCTCTGACTTCTGTTGTTACGTTTACATGTACTGTATTTACATGACAGATGATATTGGCTTTCTGTTTTGGGTTATGACAAAACAGTTCATTGAAACCTAGTTATTGAAGCAAGAGATTCATTTTTTTTTTTTTTTTTAATTTCTAGGAGAGAGAGAGAGACAGCGTGAGCAGGGGAGGGTCAGAGAGAGAGGGAGACACAGAATCTGAAGCAGGCTCCAGGCTCTGAGCTGGCAGTCAGCACAGAGCCCGATGCGGGGCTTGAACCCGCAAACCACGAGATCATGACCTAAGCGAAAGTTGGACGCTTAACCGACTAAGCCACCCAGGCGCCCAAGAGATTCAATTTTAAAAACAGAACAATAAAGTAAGTAAGAGGCACCGTAAGAGTGTGATGGAGCTTTGGAAAGCATGGCGCTAGAGAATTCTTACCTCAGCCTCTTTCTGTAGATCTACCTACACTCAAAACTCTTTCCTGAGTCACTTTTAGTACTTTGTGTGTTTCTAGCAACTTGTCTGTTTCACGTAGTGATTCTGATTTGTTAGTATTCAGTCCACGATAGCGTTTCCTTCCAAATCTTTTTACTTGCTGTAAGTCAGGAAAGATTTCCCCTTTTTCATTTTGTCATTACTGAATTTAACATTGGAGTCTTCTCTCTTTTTTATTTTCCTGGTCAGTCTAACTAAAGGCTTGTCCATTTGTTGATGCTTTTCAAAGAACCAACTTTTTCTTTTGTTGATTTTGTTTTAAGTTCTCTATTTTGCTCATTTCCAGCCTAATCTTTAATATTTCCTTCCTGTTGATTTCTTAGGTATAATTTCTCTTCTTTTTCTGGTGTCATAAAGTGGAATATTTGTAATTGATTTGAGATCTTTCTTTTTTTCTAAAATTTAGATGTTTCCAGCTGGAAATTTCCCTCTAAGCACTGCATTAGCAGCCCTCCATACATTTGGTGTGCTACGTTTTTGTTTCATTCCTATGATGGTATTTCCTAACTTATCCTGTGATTTTTTTTCTTCAATCTATTGGTTATTTCATTGTGTGTTATTTAAATTTCCACATAGGTGTAAATTTCTCCAAATTTTTTCAGTTATTAGTTGGATAATACACTTTGCAAGACTTCAATCACATAAATTTATTTCGTTTGTTCTACATTTAAAAACAGTCTACCCTGGAGAATTTTTCATGTGCCCTTGAGAAAATGTATACTTTTCTGTGTGTAGGTGGAGTGTTTTAGACATGTTGGTTAGATCCATTTGGCTTACAGTGGATTTTTCTGCCCATGATTAAAAGTGAGATAGTAGGGCTTCCAGCTCTGATTGCTGAATTGCCGATTTCTCCCTTCAATTTTGCCGTATTTTGCTGTTTGTACGCTGGCAGCTTTGTTATTCCATGCGCATGGTTACCATGGTTATATCCTACTGGTGGATTTGGTTCTTTCCTCACTAAAAAATTTCCTTCTTTATCTCTAGCAACATTTTTTTGGTTTTAATGTTTTTGTGTCTGATGCTCTGGATTTTTTATGGTTGCTGTTTGCATAGGGTATCTTTATTTATCATTTTGTTTTAAACCTTTGAACGAAGGTATGTTTCCTACAGCCACCATATAGTTAGCCGGGCCTTATTTTTTTTTAATTAATTTTTAAGGTTTATTTATTTTTGAGAGAGAAAGAGAGAGACAGAATTCGAGCGGGAGAGGAGCAGAGAGAGAAGGAGACATAGAATCCGAAGCAGGCTCCAAGCTCTGAGCTGTCAGCACAGAGCCCAAGGTGGGGCTCAAACCCATGAACCCTGGAGATCATGACCAGAGCCGAGGTTGAAGGCTTACCCTACTGAGCCACCCAGGTGCCCCAGAGCCTTATTTTTTTAATCCAGTATGATCTGGCAACCTCTGATTTTTGTTAGATTGTTTTGCACTTTCACATTTAATGTTTTTATTAACTTGTACTTCACAGTTAATGTTTTTATTAATATTGTTGGTTTACATCTGCATTTAATTTTGTTTTCTATATGTCGAGGCGTTGCTATAATTGTTCCTCTGATCCTCCTTTACTGCTTTCTTTCGAATTAGGTGAATACTTTTAGGGCAATAATTTAATTCCTTTCATGATTTTTTTACTGTATTTTTTGAGTTATTTTCCTGGTAATTGCTCTAACACTTACTTATCAGAACCTACTTCAGATTTACTAATTCATAAGTTTATGCCAACATGTATATACATGTACACACACACAGATACCTTCTTCCCTTCTTCTGTGTGCTCTTAGTAGTAAACATATTACATCTGTAAGTATTATAAGCCTGACGATACATTATTACAATTACTACTATGTATCATTTTCTGTCTTTTAAAGTAGCTGAGGGAAGAAAACAGAGCACACACATATTTATAGATTTTGCAAACAAAGGAGATAAGACAGCGTCTATTTATTGTCCCTGTATCACTTGGTTCTTCAAGGTAGACTGGGGCACAAGAGCCCTCTGGTGCCAAACTCAAAAAGTCACAAGAACAATATTAAAGTTCAACCTGTGAAGTGTTTCTCCTAAGCTGGTATTTAATGACTCTAAATATATTACCCTCTGATTCTCTAAGTCAATACAGGAACAAAGGCTAACAACCTAAAGGTATGGATTTTTGGCGGTTCTCCGTAATACTTACTCCCTGTTTAATTATTTTAAATTAATTATTATATTATTTAATTATTAATTAACTTAAATTATTAATGAAGGAAAACATTATAACTTTTTTTTTTGCTTAGTTATACTTTTGCTAAAAGTATTAAAAAAATTTAAAGCTGCAAAATGCCAGTTCAAAACTAACCACTCTCGCATTCTGAGGCCGCGGACAAATTCTTGGCGGCCAGCTGCTGGGTTTGGAGCCTGGAGAGATCGTGTTATCCAGAGCCAGCGAGAGGCAGTCGCTTTACAAACTACGTACACGCTTCTCACCATTCTGACCCGTGCGTGCTGCAAATACAGACATCTGCCCTGCGGAAATGAAGTCTGCCCTCTGAGCACTGTGACAAAGATCCACAAGCCGGTGAGACAGCGCATCCGGGACGCCTTCTCTGAAGAATGAAGCGCGGGAGCTGAGGAGCAAGCCAAACGGACCGGGACCAGTAATGTGTGCCAATGTCCGGTGGCAGGAAGGAGGGGCTTGTCCTTGGAGGAGCAGGGGAGGACCTGAGTGGAGGAAGCGCGCAGGCAAGGCCGTAGGGCCCCGCCCCCAGGACAGGTGCGGAGGGCAGGCCACCAGCGGCTGGCAGCCACCGCGCCGCAGATCCTCGGCTGTTATTGCACAGGAGCATTAAGTGGCACATTTGTGTGTTTTAAGCCGAGAGATAACATCTCATTTGCATTTGAAAGTGATTATTCGGGTTTTGTGTGGAGAGTTAAATTGGAAGGGAAGCAATAATAGCAAGTTATTAGCTGCTCTGAAAGACGGGAGAGTAATATAAGCTGGGTTTGTGTGATTACCGGAGACAAAAATCCTTGCAGCTGAGAGAACTTCATGGATATTGAGAATAAAATGAAATGTGTAGGAGAGAGAGAAGCCGGGGGTGGGGGTGGGGGAGGAAGCAGTAGCATTTGCATTAAATTAAATTCTTTACAAGTCTTGGTTAGAATACCTCCACTTCTGAAAACCAGGCTGTTTTGAGCAAATACGGTGCTATGTGAGGGAGATCGTAAATACACAGTAAGTTCAAGAGCCGTAGTAATGAGGGGCGCCTGGGTGGCTTAGTCGGTTAAGCGTCCGACTTCGGCTCAGGTCATGATCTCGCAGTTTGTGGGTTCGAGCCCCGCATTGGGCTCTGTGCTGACAGCTCAGAGCCTGGAGCTGCTTCGGATTCTGTGTCTCCCTCTCTCTCTGACCCTCCCCTGATCACGCTGTCTCTCTCTCTCTCTCTCTCTCCTAGAAATAAATAAAACACTAAAAAAAAAAAAAAGCCATAGAAATGAAATCTTGCTGAGCCTCAAGCACAATCATGATTGGAAGAATTTGAACTTTGGGCTTCTAGCTCGTTTTCCTTGTGGGTGTTGTGCTGGGGACGGACGTGGCTCCCACCATGTCTGCTCGGGGGAAACTCCTGCAGAAAGTGGGTCTCTCCGCCCGGGGGTGATAAGCTGCTTCTCTGGGCAGATGCTCCTTTTCAGGAATCCAGCCCTTTCACCAGCCCCATGAACTAACCCCCATCCCCACCTTGTGCCGATCGGGTAGATGAGATTGGGGGGGGTTTCTCGCAGCTGCAACTTCTCACGCTCGGCTGTGACTGACGTTCCATGCCCTTGCAGGATGTAAACAGCTCTCTGGAGACGTGGACAGCGATTTCGTCTCTCAGCCTATTGGCATTCCGGATGAAGTCACCCTTGGTCCGGGGGTCTGTCCTGGGCCTTGTGGACGGTGAGGAACACCGCTGGCTTCTCTCCCCTAGATGCAGCAGGCCCCCTTTGCTCGGCATTATCAAACACGTTCTCCATTCTTGCCAACGCCCCCTGGGAACCCAAATTGTCCCTGATGAGAACCACTGGTTTAGATTTTTAAACTGGGTTTTTATTAGTTTTTTTCCCCCCAGTCTTTGTTATGATTATTGTTGAGAATTTTGAAGACGGAGACTGTAGAATGTTTAATTACTAAAAATATACTATGAACTTTCTCTAATCAGCTATTTTAGCTTTGGAACTTAGAGGATAAATGTTAAATGCTCGATACCACCGTAGCAAAAATTTGAGCTCCCTAAATGAGAAACTGGTTAAACAAATGGGCTATGTGCATATAATAAATTTCAAAATAGTCACTACAAATATTATAAGGAAAAGACTTGTTGACGTGGGAATATGCTCCTGATAAATTGCAAAATGAGGAAAAGGCAGCTAACAAAGTAGCATGTAGAATATGGCCTGGAAAATATGTTTGTAACTGTGCTTTGATGAGGGAAAAAAAAAAAACCTCTCTAAAGCCCTGATATACAAGGGAAGCCATGTTAGATTTCTTTCTTAGTCAGCATGACTGTACATAAGCTTCATTTAAACCAGAAGCCTGATTTATGGCTCACCACGCATGCGTCATACATCTGCTTTGCGATGAATAGCCTAAAGGAAAACCATCCTGTCCTTAAGATACCCATCAGGGCTCTACTCCCTGCGTTCCTTGATGTTAAAACTCATGATTCCTCCCTATATGTTACTCTATGATCTTTTGATCTTTTACAAGAAAAAGGTATAGAACCCTGCAAAACCTGTTCATTCTCCAGAAGCTTTCTTCCCTGTGAAGAGCCTCTTTCCCGGGCAGCTGTCCTAACTATCTTGCCGTCCTTTTAGAGATTCAAAACAGCGTGTTCATTAGTGTCCAGACAGTGTTAAGAGAGATTATCTTTGAATGCTGGCATTACATAGGATTTCTGTTTCTATATTTGTATTTTGTATCTCCTTTATATTATATATATTTTTTCTTTGTATTTCCTTTGTGCCTCTGTGTTTTCCAACTTTCTTGCATTGGAAGTTTAAATACAGAGAACAAACTGAGGGTTGCTGGTGGGGAGTTGGGTGGGGGGATGGGTTAAATGGGGGATGGGCACTAAGGAGGGCACTTGTTGGGATGAGCACCGGGTGTTGTATGTAAGTGATGAATCACTAAATTCTATTTCTGAAATCATTATTAACAAATTTTAAAAAGTATATTGCATTAGCCATAATAAAAGAAAAAGCAAATCATAAATGCTGTTCTTTAAAGTTATCACATTTGTAGAACTTTCTTATCTGAAATCCAGTATCTACTTTTGAAATCATATGACTGAACTCACCACTATTCCTACAGACCACATTTGATCTGCACAATTGAAAAGGTTTACACTGTGGTAAAGACATACAACAACCTAATCATGCTAATAACTCAAAAGTAATGATTTTAAAATCCTTTCTTTAAGTTTGTTTATTTATGTATTTATTGAGAGAGGTGAGGGGAGGAGGGGCAGAGAGAAAGAGAGAGAGAGAGAATCCCAACCAGGTTCCACACTGTCAATGCTAAACCCACTGCGAGGTCGAACTCACGAACCATGAGATCATGACCTGAGCTGAAATCAAGAGTCAGACACTTAACTGGCTGAGCCACCCACTCACCCTGCAAAAGTAATAATTTAAAGTAAAGACAACTTTTGAATTCTTAGCTTTTATATCATAGAGCTACCATCTTTTTAGGGATTAAGGGGAAAAACACAGCTACTAAATTGACCAGGAAAAAAAAAAACTGGCTATTTTACCCTGCTTATGAAAGCAACAGATAATTATAGGGAAAGGCACAATTAAATATGGAGAGAAATGGGCAAGTGTTAACAGTATTATTTCCCGGAAATGGGATTTTGCAACATATATATTATTTTTCTGCTTTGATAGTCTTGTTCTGTTTTCAAAATGTTCTGTTTACAAAGAGGTTTTGTCTAAGGACGTTCAATAACAATGACAAAATGGACTATTTGCTGCAAAGAGACACCATGATATCTCCAAAAATAATATAAGCAGAGCTTATTTGAGATATTTATTCTCATTTTACAGCATTCAAGCTGCATCAAAAATATATACTATTGTTCTAGAACTCTATGCTATTAAAATATATAACTTTCATGCCAGTCCCATGATCATAACACCTATAATTAATAATATTGTGTTTTCTTCCGAGAATTTTGAAGTCTTTTTACAATGATATCAACAGTGCAAGAATTCTAAATATGTCCAAAGAAGTCTACATCTGGTTTCTTGTAATACATTCCAGAATAGATAGGTATCATTCTACTGATAGAAACAGAAATTTTCTCAAAGTACCATTAAAAACCCTAAAGGTTGGCATTTGAAAGAGATTAGCTAATCTGCTCTGCTCCACCAAGGTATTAGAGAAGTCAGTAAGAGAAAAGTCTATTTCAGTTTTATATGAAAGGGTTTGTGCTTTTGGCTAGAGAGTGTGATATTGTGACTGACCATTTCCCCCACCGTGATTGAAAGAAAACAAATATATTTCAAATGTTCTCTAACTACATCTTAAGGACACTTACAGGATTGAAATCCCAGAACAAGAGAACAGGAAGTATGGGGCAGAAGTGATATTTGAAGAGATAAAGACGAGAGTTATGTATAACTGTTGAAAGGCTTCAATGCCTGCATTCAAGGATCTGAGAAAAACTCAGGGAAAGTGAATACAGAGGAAACTTCCACAAGGCACACTCTAGACAAGCAGATAAAAGACAAAACTAAAGGGAAAACCTTAAAAGGAATTAGAGGAAAATCTACACTGCTCTCAAGGAAACAAGAATCAGAATGATGGATACCTTTTCTACACAGGAGATGGTGGAATTCAGAAAGCATCTTTAAAGCTTAAGATAAAGGCATCTACACTTCTGCCCCTTGAGCAGGTATCCTTTGACGTGACGGGGAAGTAAAGACACTATCAGATACATCGAAGCTGAGAGACATGGTGACGAGCGGGCTGACGCTGTAAGAAAACAGAGAAAGAGATCCTCCTAGCGCTGTACACGATTCAGGAGCCCAGGGTCTCAGAAAGGAAGGAAGAACATGGGAACATGCACACACATGTCCCTATAAAAGAAAAAAAAATGCATGAAAACTAAAATAACAACAGTATGACCTTGAGATTTAAAACACGCGTAAAAATAATATATATAACACTGCTTGTCCTAAGTGCACAGGAAGTTATTTAAATTGCTGAGGTCTTTACATTGTCATTAAAAGATAAAACAGTAGCTCACTAAAGACATGATGCTGTAGAATCACTAAGTTGCACATCTGAAACTAATGTCTCATTGCATGTTAATTACACTCAAAAAGTTAGAAAAAGAAAAACAGAAGATTTGATGAGTTAAAAGTGGATGTTGTCACCTCCAAGGTACCCACTAAAATAACAATACAAAGGGGGCACCTGGGGACTCATTAGGTTAGGTCTCTGACTCCTGATTTCAGCTCAGGTCATGATCTCACAGTTTGGGAGACCAAACCCTGGGTCAGAGTCTGTGCTGATAGTGCGGAGCCTGCTTGGGATTCCCTCTCACCCTCTCTCTCTCTCTGCCCCTCCCCCCACGATAAAAAATAAAATAAACATTAAAAAACTAAAAAAACCCTAAAGCTTAAAAAATAAAAAAGCCCAACTTTATTAATTACCAACATTAATTAATTACTTGGAGCTTGGAGGTTCAATTCCTGTAACTTTGTTCTTTTTCTCCACATTAGTTACAACTTTACTAAGTCCTTCGTATTTCTACATGGATTTTATAATCAGCTTGACATTTTCTACAATAAACTTGTTGGAAGTTTGATAGGGATTGTGATGAATCTACAGAATAATTAAGAGAAGAGACATCTTCATCGCAGTGAGTCTTTGTTACATAAATGAGCCAAAAATGACCTCTGGGTATTGGCCCAAGGTTGTTTATTTCTTCACTGCAGGCTGAGACCTGTTAGCTCAAAAATCCTCCCGCACCAAACTCAAATTTTCACAGAGCCTATTATTTTTAAAATACCCCAAACGAGCCTCTAGTTTGTTTGTTTCTTCACTGCAGGCTGAGACCTGTTAGCTCAAGAGCCCGCCAGCACCAAACTCAACATTTTACACAGCCTCTTATTTAAAAATAGCCCCAAATGGCAAACAAGCCATTTAGAGCCTGTCTGCTTTGCATATGGAATAACACCTTACCCGCATCTGCTGGCCACCAGGGAGAAGAGTCTCCTTCTTGTCAAACCCCAAGCAGCTGGGACCCTTCTGAGCTCTCTGACCCAGAGGGCCCCTGCTGTGTTGCTGGGTGGTATCATCTAGAGGAGTGAGCTGGTCCCTTACCCTCCAAGTTGATGTCCCTTACCATCTGGAGGGTGGTCCTTGGGACATCAAGCCTGAGGATGGCTTTCTGCAGCCCTGTCTGAGCACCATACAGTAAAGCTTGCTGCGTGTCATTTCCTGTCATGGTCACTTGCTTTTCCTTCCTCAGCTCTGGGAACTCCAGCAGAAACCACTCACTCCTGAGCTGTGTCTCGCTTCCTCCTTAGGATTTCCTTACCCTTTCTCAGCAACACTTGGGTGTTTTTGCGGGATTAGTCTTGAACTACTTTCCTCAGATCTATTCCCCGGGCGTTTTGCACTTGTGACGCCACTGTAAATGGTATTTTAAATTTAATTTATATTTTTTGTTGCCAGTATATAGAAATACTATTGAGTTTTGTGTATTTGTTGCTTTCTAGTCTGCTGCCTTGCTGAACTCACATAGTAGTTCTGGTAACTTTACTTGTAGGTCCCAAGATTTTTCACACTTTCTAAATGTTAGCTAGATTTCACTTGCGAAGCCATCAGGGATAGGATGGGGTGGAGGGAGGCTTTCAAAGACAAATTCAATTTCTTCAAAAGATATAAAGCTATTCAGAGTACTTTTTCGGCTCAAGTAAATGTCTGCATTTTGTCTGCCAAGAAATTTGCCTATGTTATCTACGTTGATGAAGTTATAAGCTTAAGGTGTTCATTCCATTGTTTTCTGCAGCTGTAGAACCCGTTATGATGTCAGCTTCCTGGTTTCTGATATTGATCATTTGTTTCTGCATCCTCTCTGTCTCTTTCTTTTTCTCTCCTCCTCCTCGTCTGTCTGGCTAGAGGTTGATCAACTTTATTAAACTTTTCAAAGAACCACCTTTGGTTTCCTTTGATTTTTTTTCTTGATTTTTCCCCCCATTTCATTGATCTCTCTTCCGTCTGCATTATTCAGCTAGCTCACATTCAATTTGTTGTTCTACTTTCTTAAGGTAGAAGCTGAGATTATTGATTCAAGATCTTACTTTTTTTCTTCTAATGCTACTTTAGTGGCATCCCACAGATTTTGGTATATTAGATTTTTCTTCTCATTCCGACTAAAATGCTTTCTAATTTCCCTTTTGACTTCTTTGAACTGTCTTGTAATATGTTATTGGGATTTCAAATATGTTCAAAAGATGTCCATCTATCTTTATGTTATTAATTTATTTTTATTGTGGTCAAAGAACATATTTTTATGTGACTTGGATCTTATAAAATTTATTGAGACTTGATTTATAGTCAATAATGTGGCCTATCTTTTTAAGCTCTTGTGTTCAATTGAGAAGAATGTGTATTATGTTGTGTTCTTATTGTTCTATAGAAATTAATTAGGCCTAGTTGGTTCATAGTCTTCCTTCAAAACTATCATGAAAAGAAATTTAAAACTCTGTAAATTCCTATATCCACCCTGCTCCTTTAATTAAAAAGATGTTTAGAGAGAAAATATAAACCAATTTTCAATTTATTTCATAATGCAAAATTAACTTTCATAGCAAAATCAGACAAGAACATTACAAGTAAAGAACATTATAGATCAATATCTTGGGAACAGATGCAAAACTTTTTAATAAAATATTAACAAACCAATCTAAGGATAAATTAAAAGGATAACACTTTAGGATCAACCTGAATAACAGGTTGGTTTCACATTTGAAATCTAATCAGTATAATTCACCCTATGGATAGATAAGCGAGATGATCTATAAATTAATCTCAATAGATACAGAAAAAGAAGTTGATGGAATTTAATATCTAACCATAATAAAAGCTCTCAGAAAAAATAAAGAAAGGAAATTATTCAATTTAATAAAGAGCATGTCCCATAAATCTAGAGCTAACATCATAATTAATGATGAGATACTCGATAATTTCTCTTTAACTTGAGGAAAAGACAAAAATGTTCATGATCATTGAGTTTCTTCAACATTGTATGGGAAGTCTTAGTACAATTAAACATGGAAAAAATTAATAAAACATGTAAATATTACAAAGAAAGAAGTAAAACTGCTTTTACTTACTTTTAGATGATATGATTGTGCACGTGGAAATCCAAAATAATCTAAAAACAGCTAAGACTAGTAAGAAAATTTAGCAAACCTAGAGGCTACAAGGTCCTTTTACAAAAATAATGTATATATTGAGGTTCAGCAATAAATAATTGAAAAATATAAATATTCTAGATATGATTTTAAAAATTTTATATAGAGAGAGCAGATGGGGAGAGGCAGATGGGAAGAGAGAGAGAGAGAGAGAGAGAGAGCATGTAGCCCGATGCCAGGCTCAATCCCACGACCATGAGATCATGACTTGAGCTGAAATCAAGAGTCAGACACTCGGCTGACTGAGCCATCCAGGCATCCCACAAAATATAAATATTTTAAGTGTCAGATAATATTTTCAGGAGTATCAAAAAATTCAAAAGTTTAATTTTAACAAAAATGTGCCAGATCTATGTACTGGAAATCACAGACTATCACAAATAAAGGTGGCAAATAAAAGATATCTAAATAAATGATGGAATAGGTCAATATATAAAAAGAAAAAAGTGTTTGGCTTCAGTACTTCATTAGGGAGATGCAAACTCTTGTCACAGGATCACAATCCCACACCCCAGAAGGCCATGATCACAAAGAAAAGCATTGGCAAGGATATGGCAGACATATGTCTCATGAGTGCCCTTGGAAATAGGAAATACCCCAGCTCTTTGGAAAACCCCGTCTGGCAGTTTCCATTAAAAATGGCATTAACATTCCCTGACCCAGATTTTCTACTTTTAAGTATATATGTGAATGTAAGTATATTCTAAAAGGCATTTATTGAAATGTTCATGGCAGCTCTCTACATATCAGTCAAAACGTGGAAAAACCTGAGATAACTCTCCAACAGGCAAGTGGATGAAAATTAATCCACAATGGAATATTACATACTGAAAAAATGTTAACTATTGGTAAATGAAAAATATGGGAATTTCTCAAATATATTACTTGCATAAAAAGATCACATGTATAAAATTGCATACTCAACGATTTCATTTATATGAAGTAAAAGCAAAGCAAAACAAACAAAATTAATGCAAAACAAAACTCAGAACTGATGTTTACAGAAGCAAGAATGGTGGTTACCCTTGGGATTACGGCCTTGACAAAGTACTAGAAATCTATTTCTTCTTCCCCAACGTTACAGTGTCCTGTGGATGTCATTCATGTCTCATGGAACCTTTACAAAAGAATTTTTTACTTGGGGATTTTTTAAAAAATCTGGAATTGTATAAAAACAATAAAAATTTGTTGAACAAACAGATCTTCAAAGTAAAATACAATTTGTAGCAATAGCCAACCTGACATTTTTAACACAACGAAGAGGCCCCTGCAGAGTGGGCAGAGGCCGATCTCTCTTCCCTAAAAGTCTCAGAAACTCTTCGGGGCTTCTGGGTGGCTCAGTCCGTTAAGCATCCGACTTCGGCTCAGGTCATGATCTCACAGTTTGTGGGTTCGAGCCCCGCGTTGGACTTTGTGCTGACAGCTCAGAGCCTGGAGCTGCTCCTGATTCTGTGTCTCCCTCTCTCTCTGTCCTTCTTCTGCTCATGCTCTGTCTCTCAAAAATAAATAAACATTAAGAAAAAGTCTCAGAAACTCTTCAACCAGCATGTCCATTAGGGAGAAAACATGAGCCACAGTTGTAATTTCACTTTTTCTAGTAACCACAGTCAGAAATTCAAAAGAATCAGTAAAATTAAAATAAATAATGTATTTCTAGCCCAATGTTCTAAAATATAACCATTTCCACATATAATCAAAATTTAAAAATTAATAGGATATTAATTGCTTTATTCACACTAAGTCTCTGAAATCTGGTGTGGATTTTACATACAGCACATCTCAGTTTGGACCAGGCATATTTCAAGGACTCTATCAACTTTATTGGCTAGTGGGGACCCAAGAGGGGGAAGGAAGTTCACATCTTAGTTTTGTGTTTATTTCTTATTACTTTTCTTTGCTGGGGGGGGTGTGTGGGAGGAGAGTGGGGGTGGGAAGCACAGAGCCCAAGTGTTTTTGTACATGTCAATCAACAGCTTCTTCATACTGATTTCAACACAGCTTCCATGAGCTTTGAACCTTTGTCTATTTATCTTGTCCACACTTTGGGAAAATCCAGGTACGTGATGCCTGGGGAATCTATCTTACATGTCATCAAGATGACTCTTTAAAGAAAACATGAGGTTTCTTTGTCATGAGTTCTTTTAAGGTGCCATGCCAAGTTTTGTCATTTTAATCAAACCTTCTAGAATTTACTGTGGGAAATCTTGTTTCTGGTTTCTAGTCAGCAGGAGTCTGGAATTTTTCCCCACTAGGTAGTGGGACCGTATTTCCTCATCTCCAGCACTGCAGAACTCCACGTTTCCTGTGGTTTCCGAAGAAGGGGAGCTTCAGAGGTCACACAGGCATCTTTCATTCATGCAGAGAAGGGAAGTACCTTCCTCCCTTTCCTCCTGCCCAGGGATGTCTTGCCCCTTAGCCCTATTTGCCCTGGTCTGTTGTGCTCCTGGATGGAAAAGATGAGGAAATACAGCCAGTGGCTACATAGTTCTACCTCCTTTCCTCTCACCTGCTGAAATTAAATCATCTTCCACAAACCATGCTTTCATTCCCATTTTCCTCTTATTTTACCCCAGATACAGAGAGAAACTAGGCTTCTTAAGTTAATAGGTTCCACAAAGCCTTTTACCATGCTGAGAATTAACCTTCCTGGAAGATGGGTTATAATCCTCGATCCTAGTTCGTGGATCCAGATGGCTTCTTTAATCTTTGTTATTTATTCTGTGAAAGTGGGATCTGAGCAGACTTCTCCTAAAGCAGTCAAGTCTGTTTCATGTGAAACAAAAATTAAGTAGCAACAAGTCTGTGCTGAATAATATGGCAGATTCAAAATGAGCTTCTAGAAATCAAATCGCTTGCATTTTAGAGGCAGAATATTGTGGGTTTCATAGACATCCCTTTAACTTGTATTATTATTAGTACTATTATTATTATTATTATTAAAAACACTATGTTTGGGACACCTGGGTGGCTCAGTCGGTTAAGCATCTAACTCTTGATTTCGACTCAGGTCACTATCTCACAGTTTGTGAGATCAAACCCTGCTTGGGATTCTCTCTTTTCCTGTCTCTCTGCCCCTCTCACATTCATTTCTCTCTCTCTTCCCTCTCAAATAAATAAATAAACATTTAAAAAAAACACCACTATGTTTAATAGGACAAACACTCTGTTATAGTTCTAACCTATGCCAGAAATGTTGAAAAAATTAAGCCCTCCTATTTGCTGGAAAGAACTCCAGATCGATAAGAGTGCGTCTCTTGATCCAAGAGCAGAAGGAGATCAAATTCTAAGCAGGAAAGCCTTTTAAAAAGACTTTATTCTAAAAATCTGAAGTCAAAAAAAAAAAAGAAAGAAAAGAAAGAAAGAGAGAAAAAAAGAAAGAAAATGACAAGGACGCCATTCTTTTCCAGACTTAACAAGCACAAAAATTCCATTCTGCATAGAATTTACCTCATGAGGTTGTTTGTCAAAGTCCAAATACTGACAAATAAAAACCTCAAATATCACAGGACTCAGGAATCAGATCAAACACATACTAGTCTAAATAGGCATAGTTTTCTCTGAGCCGGTGGCTTCTTCATTCCCTTTCCGTCCGGCATGTGAACCACTGTCCCCTTTGAGGTCTGTCACAAGGAGATGCCATTTTTCTTACACCCTTTTGGGGAAATCAACCACGCCCTGATAAAGTTTCACATTGGTCCGTGCTCATTTTTTTAAAAATGGAAATACAATTTTTTTTTAACACTGTAGGGAGTTGTCATTGATAATCGCGCAAATTAATTTTTATTTCCGATAAGTAAAACTTTAGAAAAATTCCCAAGACTTTCATTAAGGGAATCATAAAATATTCTTAAAAATCCTTTTTCATTTTAGATCTGAAAATGCAGCCGATTGTTGATTCTTCTCCTTCTTGTCTCCTTTGAATAGACTCTGAGTGAAGCCCGTAACATGGTTTCATTTCATTTAATTAACAGAGCCGGGTCTTTGGGGATTTTCCCCGTTAAATCTGAGCAGTTCTGTGAGTGGAGTAGTTTCCAGAGAGAAGGCCCACATAACCCCCCAATGACATTTGTCTAGAAATAATTCCATGCTGAGGAGAAAGCCCCAGGGTGATGTTCGCACTTCTAATTACACACCGTAAGTCACTTGGCCCATTTTTTGCATCTTGGATATAATAAAAGGAATAATTAACAGTTAGCGATAATTCTCAGGCTGGCGGAGATGCACAGCAGAGTCTGGATCTTGTACCTCCATAAAGCAAAGTTCTTTGTAGAATGTCCCTCTACCAGCTTATTATTGAAGATCACTTGCTAAAGAGAAGGTCCTGCTAAAAGCACATGGGGTCTTACCCACCAGCGGCGGGGAGGTTGTTGGGGCTGAGATGTGGGGGGCACACGACCGCCCTCGCCTCCTCTGAGCTACAATTCCTGTGGATTTCCCTCCGCTGCCATGTTGAAACCTTGCCGCTCTCGGCCCGCTGGCCCTAGACGGTCACCCCACACCTGTCCCCCCACCTTCAGCTCTGGGAAAGCAGTCTGTGCTTTGTCCCCTTCATTTTGCCTATAAAAAAAAATGATCAAGCCCCTAACTCCCCTTCTCTGTGATCCGACCCTTGGTTACCATCCCAGCCACCCTTCTCTCCCTTGCAGGAGCTTTACAACCCGGCACGTTACACACCGTCCGGTTCGCACCCGTCTGTCTGTCCGTCCCTCAGCGGATCTCTTTGTCCTGAGATGCCCCTCATTGGCCTGGTCACCTGACCCTTAAAGACTCTCAGCTCAGAACATCTGTCCTCCAAGAAACTCTCTTACTATCTTGACTCTAACACTTCTCTGCATGCCCCCAAATTATTTATACCTGGCGCTGCTCTTTTATTCCACGACCGTGATCATTTTAAGTGCCGGTCATCCCCACAAGGTGCATGGATTCCTTCAGCTACTGTTTGTACACTTTTATCCTGGCTCTTCATTTGTGTAATGATGGAAACTCAATAAATGTTGGATGAATGAATGAATGAATGAATATTGATGACTCTGCCAGCAGTTTTATTGGCTTCCCTCTTTCAGCAGTTTTTGGTGGTCAGAATTAAAGGAACTTCTTCAAATACTTTTAGAATCAGAAACCAGAGGAGCAACACAGAGCTATTGAAGATGGGGTCGGGTGCTAAATATGTACTGTGACATCTTTTTATAGGACAATGTACAAGGCTTTATGTGTGCTGATGGGATAATATAATGTTGCAACATGAGAACACAGGGCGTGACTAAGACCTCCTACCGCAGTGAAATGTAACAGTGGTGATATTCTAATGCATTGAATACTGTAGCAAGGATCACAGTGTCACGTTTGCAGCATCAAACTACAGTTGCACTGGACATGACAAGATGCTCAATGCTGCAGGAAAAAAAATCAGAAGTCTCCATAGTGTGGCAGGTTTGCCCCTGCTGTGGTCGGTACAGGTCAGGAAGCCTTCAAGCTCATTCCATGAGGTCAAGGTGGGCCACCTTTTAACCCTGATATTTGGAGGTGACTCAGGTAGGGGTGGACGTGGGACTTGTGTTGACTAGTCCAAGCAGCCCGTTCCCCTAGCTAGTTGTGTCGAATGAAGGAAGCTCTACTCAGAAGAAAAGAGCCTCCTTCTAGACTTTTGTGGAACTTTCTAGAAAACAGTCTCTAGTTTTCTTCTGGGGTTGCAAGAAGAAACAATGACGTAAAGCCACCAGCTTGTAGCTTCTAGGAGCCCACATGTAGGTCTGAGAAGCTAACATATGAAACGGCCCGAGGCTCTGAGGGAGGTGTGGGAGGCCTAGACCCACCCAGGCTGGTGCCTAACAATTCAGCTCCTTGACTTCATTTTTTTTTCTTTCGTTTAATTTTATTTTTTCTCCCATCAGAGTAAATTGGGTTGCTAGCCCTTGTAAGAAAACAACAAATGAACACTGACCAATTTAACTGATATAATCTTGCTTGATGAGACTAACAGACAAATAAGAATCATAGATGTGTAATCTGAAATATGTCAGAAAACATTTTGTACTTGAAGAGTTCATAACAAGGATTCCACTGTAGAAAGACTGAACCACACCTAGTTTTACATAAAATAATAGGCATCCTTATGTGTCATGGTATTTGATGTATTTTATCATTTTATCAGATGTTGCATTTGAATTGGTAGTTAAGATACAACCAATTCTAATTTTGACTAAGTTTTCATGTTTTTTCAGGGATTTGGGAGGTGAGTAACTCTGGATTTTTTTCATTGAATCTCCGTAAAGTGAGTATATATTTCTAAATGTATTATAAATGTAACCCAGCACGAATGGTAGATAGGAATTGAATACCATTCCAATGACATCGGGTAATCTTTTGTAACCTCCCATAACATCTCCATCTACATGTTGATGGGGAACGGATCCAGGGTCCTTCTCTGAGAGTATGGGTCCCTAGGACATCCACGAGTGGATTTCCGATGGGTTTGTGACTCCAGAGGGGTGGTGTGTGTGTGTACATGTGTGTGCACAGGCCCAGTGGATGGAGACTGTTTATGGAGTTTGACCAGGTCCTCAAAAGGAACCTGAATAAAGAAGAAACACCCCTGAAATGAACCAAAGTGTCTACAGTCTCTCACTTTATTCCGTGTTTTTTTTTCCCCTAACCTGTGGGCATTTCTAAGCAATCTGCCAATGAATAAAGATAGGCATAAAATTCTGTTTTGAAATCAATATTTGAATAACGTGAAACCCCTGATAAAGGGAGATTGTGACTTACATCCTGCTTCTTTCTGGCCAGTGATAACAGTGTGTGTGATGGAGAGAGAGGAAGAAAGAGTGAGAGAAAGAGTGAGGGAGAGCGAGTGAGCCCTGGATCCATCCTCTGAAAACAGGAAGCAGCGTTGATGTGATACAACGTATCTCTTACTTATACCCTCATGTCTCCTACTGACAATGTAAGGCGAGATGGTCCTTACCTTTATTTGCGACTGGTCTGGCCTGTGCTTATGTTTGTAGAGTGGCCCCTTTACTGGAGACGCCCCATCAAGGCTCTGTGGCGCGATGCCCCTGCACCCCTAACTGTGCTGGATGATGCTGGCAGGGCCCCTCGTCTCTCCTGCGGCCTCACCCCCAGAACCAGGGAGCCCCATCCAGCCCTGTGCTCTGCAGCCTAGGGGTTCCAGCTGCATAACACCTGCATCTGGTGAGGGGCACTATTGTTGCTAATTGTCCATAAACATATTCCCTTAAACCCTGTAGACGCATCTTCTGTTTCATTTCTTTCTCTTACTGAAAGAAGACTCAACAATACCTACCTTAAGTACTCAACTCTCATTTGTTCCTGCCTATATCAGAGATTTTCAATTGCCTACCTGCCCTGAAGACGGTCTCTGAACTCTGGACCCATATCTGAGTGCTGAGGTGACCTCTCCGATGCCATGTTCCACATACACCTCCAAGCCATCATTTCCTAAAACAAACAGACTTTCTGGGTTGGCACCTAGCTCTGCCCTTCTTCGGCTACGTGATCTTGGGCAAATCGCTTATCCACATTTGACCTCCATTTTCTCTTTTGTAGAATAGAAGTGGCAGTGAGGTTGTGGGAAGAAAACACATGTCAAGTACTCAGGACAGTTCTGACTTGCAGGTCTTAACTGACAGGCTGGATATTTCCAGTATCATGTTATTCTTTTCTCTTGCCCCAAAGTGCTTCTTTTCTAGACGTTTCCTCTTCTGCAAATGGTGCCCCTAGCTTCTCAGGCCCCACACTCAAAAGCCACCCCTGTCTTCTGCTGTACTTTACTAAGATCTGCCAATTATTTCCAGAATATACTTTCTATACCAATATTCTTATTCTCTACCTCTCTCTCCCATCTTGCCTGGATTGCCATGAGCAATCCTTCTATTTCTAGGTAGAAATCCTTCTACCCTAAGTCCTGGGTAACCCCTTCTATTCTTGCACTTCCCTGATCCACTGTAGTGAATGTTTAAAAGTGTACAATTGCATCACCACTCCCACCTTCAAAGCATTCAGCAGCTTTCTGTGACTCTATTGAGAGCCCCCACTGTCACCTTCTGGCTCTTTCTTAGTCACATGCTTGGTGGGTGGTGTCATCTATCTCACCTACCAGATTGTATGGCCCAATAACCCAGTAGGCAGAACAGAACGCTTCCTTTCTCCATCCTATGCCCAGGCATTGGCAGAGAGCGGGTGCTCAGAAACACATGTTGAAGTAAATACAGATAACTTCTGCAGTCAAATTAATTCTGTCCATCACCTTTCTCTGGAGATTACATCTCAACGTTGCTGAATCCAGTTGCCTTTTCTTACTGTCCCTCTTCATGGCTTGGTTCTCCTGGCTCTTGGCCCTCGGATGACTTCCTCTCAGCCAGAGTCACTGGTAAAGCTTTCTTTTTCTTACTCCTGCCATCTGGGGTTCCCAGAGTCTACTGTTTTATCTTCTAGAACACACTCAAAATTAGATAAGGACGCCACCACCTCCGTCCACGTCTTCCTAACCATCATTGACCATTTGTTGTTTCTGGCTTCTAGGAATACTCAGCCATTTTCATCTACTTGTCTTTTGGTACCTGGTGACTTCTGTTTTGTTTGTGCAGCCATGTGTGTATGTCTGCCTGTTGACTCTAATGCTTGCTTGTTTCCACCCATCCAGGCTCGCTCTGCTCAACAGACATGAATTTAGTACCTTCCATCGGGTGTACAACTGATGCTAGAAGTTGGTTAATCGAAATTAATGACACCATACTGGCCCTGAGGGAATCACACTGTCAGCCCACAGAAATGGTCCATCCTACCTGTGTTCTCTCTTGGCTCCATTCCAAAGCTTAGGCTCTGGGGTGGATACAGCTCTAGGGTAAGTTTCTTTACTGAAAAGTCATCTCATACTGCAAATGCTTAGTTGATATGTGGTCATAAGTTTGTAATTAAGAAATCCAGATGAGTGTATGCAATGTCTGGATAATAAAAGTTATTAGTTTATAATATATTATAGCATCCTATTTTTGAATTAGAAGGTATTAAAATAGATCTGAGTTCTCTGGGAAAACAAAGCTTTATATATCTCTCAGTTAAAGATAGTCTAGCTTTTAACCTGAACACACACACACACACACACACACACACACACACACACACACACACAATGTATCTTGAGCAACTGCTTTTATTTCCAGAGTTCAGTCAGTTTCCTAAAATATCAGGAAGTTTAAGAGAGGTGGCTGTGATAACAGAAAGTTAATTCATTTTAAATTTAAATTTATTTTAGATCTTAAAGGTCATATCCTATCCAGTACTGGCCACAACAAAGATTATAGTACATGTATCTTCTGGAATTTTCATTAGCATGAATTATAAAAGAAATAATTGGAATCATACGAATATTTTTTATCCTGAATTATAGTCAGTCTTTTTTATTTCCAATTAATCTTATGTTGCTTAAGATAAAAATATCTCATCTGAGTGGGTCACTTATTAAGTGAAGGCTCTGTAAATAGTCTAAATATTTGAATTAAAATGTCATTTCTACTGTGTTCATTAATCTTGCACACGGTAGAAGTGTTCAGTCACTGGACAAGTCTTCCTTTGAACTCAAAGAGCACAAACACTGACTTAGCTAAGGTCCCTGCTGTCAAAATGTGGAGGTGAATGACCTTTAGTTTCCATCCAAGCGTGTGGTTTTGAAGAATGTGCAAACTAATTATTCAGATGAGGCATAAAGGATGGGGAAGGCAGAATAATAACAGAGAAGACAAGTAAATGAAATGCAAATTACACCTTCATTCATCCTGAGCTGCTGATTAAAGTGCTTTGAAGATAAAAGTTAAAGATCGATAGATGACAGGGAAGAGGATGGACGACAGATCAATAAATGGATAGGTAGATGTATGGTGGAGGTATGTAAATAGATGATAGATCAGTAAGTAGATGATAGATGATAGCAGGTAGGTAGATACATGGTAGATGGTACATAGATGGATATACAGATACAGGACTCGTAGCTCAAAATTATCTAATTGTACAGCTTAAGTGCTAGTACCTAGAACAAGTACTAATCACTGTGAATATTCAAGCTAGAGACTTGATCCTTTGATATCTTGTTACAGTTTTGATTTAATTTTAGAATTGATGGAAGTTGGATGGCTGTTTCCAACAAGCAGCCGATTTTGTTTCATTAAAACGTAATTAATGGGGCGCCTGGGTGGCTCAGTCAGTTAAGCCTCTGATTGTTCATCTCAGCTCAGGTCTTGACATTAAGCTCATGAGTTCAAGCCCCACATTGGGCTCTGTGGTGGATGTAAAACCTACTTTAAAAAAAAAGGTAATTAATAAGATACATACCTAAACGCACACAGGATCTTCATGCTTAAATCTGCAAAGTGCTGATGAAGGAAATCAAAGAAAGCTTAAGCAAATAGAGATATATTTTGTTCATGGATTGAGACATTCAACATAGAAAGACTTCAGTTCTCCCCAAATTGATCTATAGGTTAAGGTAAAAGTGAAATCCCAGTGGGCAATTTCTGTCCTAGGCAGATCTGGGATGTGAGTTCGCTCCATTGTTCCAGCCTGGCTCACAGCTGCCCTGGGGGATGCCTCTCACACCAAGACCATACCTGGGCACCACCTTCTCCAGGGCTTCTCCTCCTGGAACGGGTGTATGTCATTCTCGAGGCTCCCAGGCATCTCAGGGATGACCCCTCATCTCCCCGCACCCCCCACCATGAAACCCACCTCTGTTCAGTCCTACACTCGCTGTACTTGCTCCATTCTGGGAGCACCTGCTCGAGCCCTGTCCTGTTGGCCGATGCCACCCAGGTACAAAGTTGAATTTTTTCCATGATGCACAAGGATGGCTCATGAACAGAGGACAATGGTGTGGGTTTGTGGATGAGGGGTTTTGATGAGTCTGAGGCAATCTGGGGATAGCCCGCACCTCCATATGTTTGTACCCCTCTTGTGCACGAGAGTGAGACACAGGGAGGAAGCTGTGGTATGACAATCCGCGCCACCCTCAGCCGCCACACACACGTGTCCTACACCTGGCACCCAGTGCTGGTGACTTTGGGGAGGGCTGTCACAGAGGACGGAGAGAAGATGCCTATCGCTAGTGACACCAGCCATGTTTCACCCCCTCCGTCCAAAGGAAAAATGAGAAAACCAGACACAAGAGTCAACCAGACACATCTGGCTGCGGAAGAAAGAAGGTGATTTTCTTATGCAAACGCTGGTTGAAGAAATATAGGCAGAAAATGACGACGACTTCAAAATAATCAGACACTTTTGAAAAAAGATAAGAAGGTTTGAGTTTGCAGGGTAATCATACGAATGTGTATCAGGTCATCCTTCCTCATTTCTTGTTAACTGTTCTTACCATGCTTTTCATTAGACGGGGTGAACATCTCATGCTGCCTTTTTCCCAGAGGGAAACAGAAGCCCAGAGTTACCTGGGGGCTGTGTGAGGTTGCACTGTGAGTTACTGAGAGAGCAGGATTGGAACCTGCCTCTCCTGTCACTCTGGGTTTTTAGTCTTCCTGCAGTAATGTCTGCAGGCTCTTGGAGTCCAGGCACCCCACTGCATGGGAAGCCCATCTCTGACAGAGAGTTGCCTCGGAAACATCTTACAGGTAAGTGGGGTCATGCAAATCCTCCTTTGTTGGGACGAGAGCTGAGGAAGCAGAGATGCACTGAGTGTGGGCGAGGTGGGAGGACATAACTTCAGATTCGCACTTCAACTTCCCACACACCCAGGCGCGCGTGGCAGGCTGCATGCAAGGGGGGCAGCTTCAGGGGCTGTGGCATGTGGCGCGTGGCTCCAGAAGATTCTCCGGGGTCAGAAGTGCCCTCGGTGGACTCATAGGGAGAGAGACAGAGGCTGAGGATGCAGGCGAATAGGTTCCCATGGGGTGTCCCTGAATCACCAAGTCTGGGCAGAAACATTTTAGAGATAGTTTTGTTTTGTTTTTAAGATTTATCAAAGTAATACATGTATGTATTTCTGGTTTTTAAACGAGGTTGAGTCTCCAAGAAAGAGCTGCTCACACGAAGGCCCGGATGCCAGGTGTGGCCGAGGGGCTGACTGGTGCCCGGGCCCAGGGAGTACAGGGAAGCGGGTTTCAAGCCCAGGCACGAACCACCGAACCAGTGATACCGGGAAGCTGCAAGCAGAGATAGTGCATCCTGTCGGTCCAGATGGGGGATGGCTCAGGCCTGCCTTGCCTCTGAGAAATGTCTTCCAGGAGAAAAGAGAACTCCAGACCAGAATTTTGCCTGAATGCGGAGTCCAGATTTACTGGACTGAGGTTAGGGGCAATCTAATTAGAGGGATTAATATAAAAATTGGTCCTAGGCCAGCGATCTTGCTGATTCATCTGGAAGAATCAAACGGAACGCCAAAAGTAGATGGAAGGATGCTTTCTCCATCGAGGATTTGTGGATTGACAGGCAAAATTGGTACCGTTTCAAAATTTAGAAACACACATTGCAAACGCCTCTATGAAAATCCTCTGGAAACTACAGCTAGTAGGGGCATGCACCAGGGGAACCTGAAATGTAAAATACCAAACTCAAACATTTTTAAATAAATAGGCTTCAGATCATTAAGAAGACGAAGGTATGTTATAAAAGCCGTTAAAAAGACCCATTTTTTAAAGAAAGAAAAAATTGTGCTAAGAAAAAGTTCACAGTAGACACCTATCCAAAGAAGACATCCAGATGGCTAAGAGACACATGAAAAGATGCTCAACACCACTCCTCATCAGGGAAATGCAAATCAAAACCGCAGTGAGATACCACCTCACACCTGTCAGATGGGTAAAATGAGCAACTCAGGCAACAACAGATGTTGGCGAGGATGCGGAGAGGGGATCACTCTTGCACTGCTGGTGGGAATGCAAACTGGTGCAGCCACTCTGAAAACAGTGTGGAGGTTCCTCAAAAAATTAACAATAGAACTACCCTATGACCCAGCAATTGCACTACTAGGTATTTAGCCAAAGGATACAAAAATGCTGATTCAAAGGGCCGCATGCATCCCAATGTTTACAGAAGCACTATCAGCAATAGCCAAATTATGGAAAGAGCCCAAATATCCATCAACAGATGAATAGATAGAGAAGATGTGGCTTATAGATACAATGGAATATTGCTCAGTGATCAAAAAGAATGAAATCTTGCCACTTGGAACAATGTGGATGGAACTGGAGTGTATTATGCAAAGTGCAATGTCAGAGAAAGACAAATATATGATTTCATTCATGTGGAATTTTAAAAAAATAGATGACCATAGGGGAAGGGGAGAAAAAAAATAAGATGACAGAGAGGGTGGCAAACCATAGGAGACCCTTAAATAGAGAACAAACTGAGGGTTGCTGGAATGGAGGTAGGTGGGGGGGATGGACGAGATGAGTGATGGGTACTAAGGAGGGCACCTGCTGGGATGAGCACTGGGTGTTATATGTCAGTGATGAATCACTGGGTTCTACTCCTCAATCCAGTACTACACTGTATGTTAACTAACTTGAATTTAAAAGAAAAATTTTCTTTTTCCCTCTGCCCCTCCCCCACTTGTGTTTTCCCTCTCTTTCTCAAAAATAAATAAGTAATAAGTAAATAAATAAGCAAACATTAATTCAAAGAGATACATGAACCCCAATGTTTATAGCAGCATTATTTACAATAGCCAAGGTATGGAAGCAGTCGAAGTGTGCTCTGAGTGATGAATGGATAAAGAAGGTGTGGTGTATATATGCGCAATGGAATATTACCCAGCCATAAAAAATAATGAAATCCTGCCATTTGTAAGGACATGGGTGGAGCTAGAGAGTATAATGGTAACTGAAATAATCAGTCAGAGAAAGACAAATACCACATGATTTCACTCATATGTGGAACTTAAGAAAGAAAACAAATGAGCAAAGAAAAAGAAAGAGGGAGAGAGAAACCAAGAAACAGACTCTTAATGACAGAGAACAAACTGACGGTTACAGGAGGTGGGGGAGTGGGAGATGAGGGTATTAGGTGATGGGGATTAAGGAGGGCACTTGTCATGATGGGCACTGGGTGATGTATGGCATGTTGAGTTATGATGATGTACTCCTGAAACCGTATGTTTCCATACCACCGTATGTTAACTATATGGGAATAAATAAAACTAAAAAAAATTCTGATGGTTGTCCTAGATTTAAAATGTAGATCTTCACTGAATCAGAAATTATATGCAGTTAATAGTATACCTTCTCATATGTAAGAACCTTACAACTGTGTGTTGCAAATTCTTCCCTCTTGTTTGCAATGTTGTTGCCCAACAGTTGAATTTTACATAACTATAAACCGACTATAAAGTGTGACAGTATTTTGTTTCACACAGTTATCGCTTAGAGCGATTTAAAAGAATAAAATGAGCTTTAAGTTACTTTTATTTATTACATTTTTTACACTCTTTTTATCATTTTGTAGATTCAAGTTTCTGTCTGGTATTATATTTTTTTTGCCTTGAGAATGATTTCACATTTCTTTTTTTTTTTTAAAGATTTTATTTTTAAGTAATCTCTACATCCATTGGGGCTTGAACTCATGGCCCTGAGATCAAGAGTCACATGCTCTACCAACTGAGCCAGCCAGGTGCCCCGATTTTAACATTTCTTGTAGAATAAGTCTGCTGACAATGAATCCTTTCAGTTTTCATTTGTCTGAGAAAGCCTTTATTTATTTTTATATTCTGAGTATATTATACTTCAGAGTATTAGATGCTGAATGACAGATTTTTTTTCTTTCAGAGCTTTCAATTTGTCAGTGCATTATGTTTTTATTTGCATGGAGTCTGATAGGAATTTTTCTAAAATTCTTACCTTTGTTCCTCTTTATTAAATGCCTATTTTTAAAAAATCTGGCTCTCCTCGTGATGTTTTTTGTTTTAATTTTCAACTGTGAGAATAAAATACATCTCTGTTTTGTGTTAGCTTGTTTTTATTTTTAGTATATATTTTGCTTAATGTTTTTGAGTTTCATGGAGCTGGGGTTGGGGATTTGCAAATCCTTTTGGGATATTCTGTCATTATTTCATAGAATTTTGTTATGCGCTGTCTCCTCTTCCCCATCTGGGATTCCTACAATACACATACTCAACTATCTAACATATTTTTAAAATTTCTTTTTAAGTACATTAATTTATTTTGAGAGAGATGGAGAGAGAGCAAGTGGGGGAGGGACAGAGAGAGAGAGAGAAAGAATCTCAAGCAGGCCCTGTGCCGACAGCAGGGCTCCATCTCACAAACTGTGATATCACGACCTGAGCCGAGATCAAGAGCCAGATGCTTAAGTGACTGAGCCACCCAGGCGCCCTTATTTGATATTTTTTCACAGGTATTGGATGCCCTTTTTGCTTTGTAGTCGCTCCTTCTTCACGTTTCACCGGGTGACTCTGCGTGGTACTTTGTCAAGGACTCTGCCCCTTTCCTCGGCTACACGATGAACCCGTGAGAGCATCCGCATTTCTACTACCGAATTTTTCATCTCTAACATTTCTGTCTGACTTTTTCCTACACTTTCCATCTCTTTGCTGATACTGCTCATCTGATCTTGTTATACACCTTCTCCATCAGAGATTCCAGCATCAACATGCTTCTAATTGTTGTTGAGGTTCCCCATCAGTTACAACATCTGTATCATGTCTGAGTTTAATTTTATTGTTTTGTTTCTTGAGAGCATGTTGTCTTCTCTCTCTCTCTCTCTCTCTCTCTCTCTCTCTCTCTGTGTTGTTTATGCTTGTAGTTTTTGTCGGAAGATTCTCAAAGTAGNGTTTTATTGTTTTGTTTCTTGAGAGCATGTTGCTCTTCTCTCTCTCTCTCTCTGTGTGTGTGTTGTTTATGCTTGTAGTTTTTGTCGGAAGATTCCCAAAGTAGAAACTAGAATAGTTTTATGCTTGGAAAGGGGCACATCTTTCATTTTACTCATATTCCTTCCTGTGCAGTTTTGACTAATCTAGTCAAAAGGTCAGGAAACATTCTATGTAAAGGGCCAAGTGCAAGTATATTAAGACTCATGAGCCATTAGTTCTCTGCAACTCTGCCATTGTGGCTTGAATGCAACCCCCAAGGATAAGGAGACAGGCGGGTGTGGCTGGGTCCCCAAAAGTCTCCTTCACCAAGCGGGCAGTGGGCTGGACCTGGCTTATACACCAGGGCTCACTGANTGTGTTGTTTATGCTTGTAGTTTTTGTCGGAAGATTCTCAAAGTAGAAACTAGAAATAGTTTTATGCTTGGAAAGGGGCAGATCTTTCATTTTACTCATATTCCTTCCTGTGCAGTTTTGACTAATCTAGTCAAAAGGTCAGGAAACATTCTATGTAAAGGGCCAAGTGCAAGTATATTAAGACTCATGAGCCATTAGTTCTCTGCAGTTCTGCCATTGTGGCTTGAATGCAACCCCCAAGGATAAGGAGACAGGCGGGTGTGGCTGGGTCCCCAAAAGTCTCCTTCACCAAGCGGGCAGTGGGCTGGACCTGGCTTATACACCAGGGCTCACTGACCAGGTCTGAAATTATTTGACTCTTGATTTACTTAGGAGTTGAGTGGGTTTGAGGTTGTTAGGATCATTACCTTCAGGGAACCGCAGGCTTCAAATTCTTGCAGCTGGTTTTTTGTGTTTTGTATGGGGAGCTGGTTTTCTAGAGGTTTCTCCTCATGTCTGCCCATGTTCAGCTTTTACTCTTTCTTTTCTCTGACAGAGTCTCTTGTATCTTTCCCAGCAACATTTCATAAGTACTTATTTTAATGTTTATTTATTTTTGAGACAGAGAGAGAGAGAGCAGGGGATGGGCAGAGAAAGAGAGAGAGAGAGACATAGAATCTGAAGCAGGCTCCAGGCTCTGAGCCATCAGCACAGAGCCTGACGCGAGGCTCGAACTCTGAGTGGCGAGATTATGACCTGAGCTGACATCAGACACTTTGTCGACTGGGCCCTCTAGGCGCCCCTTTCATGAGTACTTTCAACTGATGCTTGAGACCTGATGGCGGGTGGGTGGAGTTTTCTGACAGTCTAAGCTTCAGTCTTAGAGGCGCTTGTGTTCCAGGCGCTCAGGGACACAGCTTTCATGAGTGTGCCTCCTTCTGCTGTATTCCTGTCCCCACCCCAGAGCAGAGGCCTTTATTCTGCCCCTTCCTCCAGCTGCAGGACAGCTTTGCCACCTACCCCGCTCTCCACACACCAAGACTTATTCCGTGGGGAAGAAAGGGGAGCGAGATACAGAGGGAGCCTCATGCGTCTGCCATGGCAGCTCTCTGGGGACTCCTCAGTCTCCCCCTCTAGCGTCTGGTAGGAGTGTGTGATAAAAAGCATCCTGTCTCCATTATCTGCCTCTCCCAGGAGCTGCCTGCACTTGGCCTTCACCAATTTACGGAAAGTTCTAGCACAATTTTACTCACCAGGGTCCCCCTGCTTCTGCCCTGTATCATCAAATACCAGAGTTTCATCTCTTCCCCTAGGCACTGGTCTCTCTGCAAACTATTTGGCTGCTCTGTGACCTTCACTCCCTGATGAGTACAACTCGATGTGGAGTTTACGTTGGAAAAATATGAGTGATATTTTTTCCCAGCTTTTTACATCTCCAAGTAGGAATCGGAACTCTCACATTTTTAGTTTTGCACTTACAATTAGATCTTTTTTCCATCCAGAATTTGTTTTTGTCGTTATTGTGTGAGATGAAGTTCTAATTTTATTGTTTTTCTCCCTACGGCTAACTTTCAAAAGGTTATTTTAATTCGAGTTAGTTAATATACTATGTAGTATTGACTTCAGGAGTAGAACCCAGTGATTCATCTGTTACCTGTAACACCCAGTACTCATCCCAACAGGTGCTCTCCTAATGCCCATCCTCCATCTAGCTCATCCCTCCATCAGCTCCCCTCCAGTGGCTGTCAGTTTGTTGTCTGTATTTAACAGTCTTTTACGGTTTGCCTCCCTCTCTGTTTTTATCTTATCTCTATTACCTTATTTTTCCTTCCCTTCCCATACGTTCATCTGTTTGATTTCTTAAATTCCACATATGAGTGAAATCATAGGGTATTTGTCTTTCTCTGACTTACTTTGCTTAGCATAATACATTATAGTTCCATTCACATTGTTGCAAGTGGCAAGATTTCATTCCTTTTGATCACTGAGTAATATTCTATCGTATATGTACACCACATCTTCTTTATCCATTCATCAGTCAATGGACATTTGGGCTCTCTCCATAATTTGGATATTATTGATAGTGCTGCTATAAACATTGGGGTGCATGTGCCCCTTTGAATCAGTATTTTTGTATCCTTTGGCTAAATACCTAGTAGTGCAATTGCTGGATCACAGGGTAGTTCTAGTTTTAATTTTTTAAAGGCACCTCCATCCTATTTTCCAGAGTGGCTGCACCAGTTTGCATTGTGCAAAATGGTTCCCTTTTCCCTGAATCCTCTCCAATGTCTGTTGTTTCCAGAGATTTTGTAAAAAGAAGTTTATATAATAATTCAGCAATAGAAATTAAAATGGAATCAAAATGGAAAAACTGCTCAAATAACCCAGGAGAAGACAGGAAAAGATGAATAAAGACATAAAGAAAAGATGAACTGAGTACAAAACCACTAACAACATGGTGTGTTTAAATCCAAAATATCAATCCTCACATTTATGTGCATGGTCTAAACACATGAAGTGAACATATACGAAGTTAGATTGGATAAAAATAAGACCCATCTATGTGCTGTATATAGGAAACCTCCTATAAATATAAAGACACAGAAAAGGTAACAGTATGGAAAAAATGCGCCTTCTAAACAGAAAGCTGGAGTAGCTATACTTAGTTCATACAAAGTAGGTTTCCAAACAATATTATCAGAGTTAAAGAGGGACATGGCACAATGGTAAAGGAATCAATTCCCTAAGAAGATGATGACAATAGTAAATGTGTGTACACATAACAAAAGGATTTCAAAATATATAAAACAAGACTGATAGAAGTGGAGCTATAGACAGATCTATAATTAGAGCTGAGGTCTTCAGTACTCCCCTCTCTGAACTGAAGAGAACAAAGTGTCAATAAATCGGTGAAGATACAGGCGATCCAAACAAACAACTTCACTAAACTGGCATTTCATCAGACAACAGCAGAAGAAATTTTATGTTTTTAAACTACACATGGAACATTTATCAAGATAGCCACACTCTGGGCCATAAGCAAGCTTTAACAAATTCAAAAGAAGAAAAAGCACACAAAGTATTTTCTTAAGTAAAGAAGAAATTAGAAATCAATAACGGAAAGTTATCTGGAGGATCTTTAAATATTTGGAAATTAAATTGTATGCCTCATAGCATCCCATGAGTCAAAGAGGAAGTGCATAGTAAAAATATTTCAAACGTAATAAAAATGATGAAAACACCATATCTCAAAATTTGTAGGATGCAGCTAAAGCAGTGCTTACAGGGAGATTTATAGTAAAAACTATTCATATTAGAAAAGAAGGAAGGTCCCAAATCTTAAGCTTCCACCTTAAGAAACTATGGGAAAAAAATAAAGAAAATCAAATACTTGACACCAGTTAGTCATTTGGTTTCTGACCAGATTGGTGAGCATTTCTGAAACAAACAAATCAAATCAAATCAAAAGAAGTTCTCTAAAACCAAAACTGACCATGGCTCTTCAAGAGTATCAAGCTCATATTGTTGAATCAATATGATGTACACCTAAAACTAATATAATATTGTATGCTAATTATACTTAAAAAAAGTATCAAGTTGATGAAAGACAAGATTATACAAGATTTATGTATATAGTCACAAGTACTATAATATATAAACACAATCTTATATATATATATATATTCGTATATAATATATGTTACTCAGAGAATATATTATAAAAATATGTGGAGATGATCTATCTCAACCTCCAGAGAGAAATACATGTGGATGGAAGGACAGGATTATTAACGAATCTTTATTGTTTTATTTCGTCTAGGAAAACTCATAGGGCTCGACCACTAATGCTCGGAACTATAAGACCTATAAAATCTGAGTGCTTGGGTCTGTAGGTGACTTTTATGTTTCATCCTTGAGACATTTCACAATTTATAAGGAAAAGTCAAAGATTTCCTGCGACAGTGAGGTGAGTAGCTGGGAAGGAAGATACGCCGGAGGGGGCGTGGCCATCCAGACTCTGACCTCAGGAACAGGGCTGTGGGGTGCTCGCGCTACTTTCGTTTTGGTATGCTGCCTCAGTTTGGAGAGCGTACCAACTCTGGTTGTTAAAATTAGGTTTACTTTTTTTTTTTTTAAGTCTCTGTTTTGCGCAAGTGAACGCCAGCATGTGCATGGGAAGAAAATGTCTGGTCCCAGCCAAATAAAGAGAGAGAACTCAAATCTGAGAGTTAAAAAAGATTGTTCCTAATTAAATTCTCCTACTTTTTAGATAAAGGCTAGGGCCAGTTCCCTCGTGGGAAGCCAACAATGAAGAGATCATGGGTTCTGTCCCCCGGTGCTGGTCTTCCTGCTACACCAGACCCGTGTGTATTTAGATGGTCAATTACAGTGGAGGGGTCATGACCAGACCCCATCTTTCTCCGTGATTCCTTAAGCTTAGAACACGTGCAAGTAAGACAACAAAATGACACCCCGGGAAATCGTTTGTCCTTTGCCTGAGAAGATTGCACTTAGACAAGAAAGCCACTTGTCAATATTTTAATATCAACTTATCCCTCTGATATCTGCATTTCCACTGAAATATTTTAAATGTTTTTTCTTGTACCAGACTCCTACAGTCATGTTAAAAATTCCAACATTATAACTCAAATTGAACTACCAGCTGAGCTCTATTTATATAGACATTCTATAAAAAAAGGAAACAATGACACCCAGCCTTGGTAGCATGTGCAGCTGTAAAATAGAATAAGCCAGGATGTATTCATGGACGTGAAGCTCGTCCCCACAGAGTATCCCACTTCAGTGAGCTCGCCCCTAATTGCTCATCGGTAGTCCTACCACAACCAGAGCCCACACTTGGCCAAGGGGCACTTTGCTCTCCTTTTCATCCTGGACACACCTGCTGTCACTTGATGTCTGCACCCATCCAGGAGAATCAGCAAAGTGACTTCCTCCAATGACTTTCAATGTATTTTAGAGTAGATGATGTCACAATTGCTCTCACTGACGGCTCAACATGAACCAGGTTATATATCTTACTTCTTCCATTTGATGAAGGGTGAGTTTAGTCATTCCAAGGATGCCTTTCTGATACATCGTCTCCTGGTCGCTAACCGAGTGCTCACCATGTGCTCAAGATCCTGTGAGGTGTCGAGGATGTACAGACGTGACAGACCCTGCCTGTGACAGCTCTCAGCTCACGAGAGATCACAGACAAGTCAGCCACGGGGTTTCAGCAGCAGGGAGAGAAGGGGGCCATTGGAACAGGAGGGGAGGTTTCTACCTCAGTCAGCGGGGGTGGGAGGCCATCTGGACTAGGTCTCTGAGGTCGTGGAGGAAACGAGAGATGGTGAGGAAGGGGCACAAAAACTCTTCAGGCTGAGGGAATGGCCAAAGCATGGAAGGATAGGTCAGAATGTGTGCTCACAGCTCCTTAGGACCAGATGGTGGGTCTGAGCTGCAGAAGAGACCTGTGTGAGGGCCCACAGGCAGCGGGCATCCTGCAGGACACAGGGGTCATCACGTTAGAGAGTGCTGGAGTCTCAGTTGTGGCGGTGGTGCTGCCAGAGAGAGATTCAACTTCTACAGTCATCTGCCTGGCTCTCTTGGGCTTGTCAGCCTTACATTACAAGCCACGCTCCTCTCCCTGAGATTCATCAGGCACAAAGTATAGGGAACGGTGGTAAACATACTTCACTGATGCGTGGGCTCCAGATCTGACACTCAGTTGGGATCTTTCGAAGACTCTATGGCATTCACAGAGTCAAGGGGCCTTGCTTTAGTCCTTTCTCATGGGTGTGAAAACCTGAAAGGCTCACTGCTGTACTAGCATCTCTTTCTCTTGCAGAGATTTTATTTGAAGAGAGAATATTTAAGTCCTTAAATACAGAGGGATTCTTTCCAAAGAGCTTTAGATACCTCTTCCTTCTGAACAAAGAGGAGGAAATGAAAAACAGTAAACTGGTAGGCTTTATAAATAGATTCAAGAGCTGATCAGTTAAAAGGAAGGAATACCACAATGCCCTACATATCTGATTAGACAATGAAGCATATCCACACATAACCTCAGGAATGAAACAGGGCATAGGGGATATTATATGTTTAAGCGAATCATGTGGTCCCTGCTAGTGACATTCCCAGCAGCTAACCCACCGCCCTGCCATTACCTGCAGCCACCCACCCCTCTGAAGCTTGCTCCTGATTGAACTAAATCAGTAGGCACAGTCCCATCCTCACGCAAATAAAATAAATGGAAAGAAGTTCAGAATATTTTTGGATAAGTTAGAAGAAGGGGACCATGAGTGCTGACACTAGTGCTATGACTCAGGTCTGGGAGTCCCCTTCCTGGTGCCCTACAATTAGACAGTGTTATCAAGATTACTATAAACACTAACCATGAATCGATGATGGGTCTTTAAGTGATGTTACGGGCTGAATTGTGTCCCACCTCAAAGTCCTATATTGGTATCCTAACCCTCAATATGACTATATTTGGAGATAGGGTTTTTAAAGAGATCATTATGGTTAAATGAGGTCATAAAGCTGGAGTCTCAATCCAGTGTCCCTATAAGCAGGGAAGAGGCACCAGGGATGCTCATGCACAGAGAAAAGACATAGTGAGAAAGCGGCCATCTGCAAGCCAAGCAGAGAGGACTCTGGAGAAACTGACCCTTCTGGAAGCCTGAGCCTGCACTTCCAGCCTGCAGACTATGAGACAGAAATTTCCATCTGCAGTATGTTGTGCTAACAGCCTGAGCCGACCAATATCTGTGCTACATTCCAAACACCAGAAGCTTATGTTGAAAGGATGACATGTGGGATGGTCTCTCTTCCTCTCAGAGCAGACAGGGCAGTGGTGTTCTCCTGGGCTCTCTGATTCTCTGGGAAACCCAGATCGGCACTGAGGCTCTTTATGGCAGCATCTGTCTGCTTGCTCTCCCGTGGCATGGTGTGATTTGTTTTCAGAGACTCTACAAGACGCCCCGCTGTACATTTCCCTGATGTGGGACATTGTATTTGACTTGCCTTCTTCCAGTGACTCCTAGTTCTGGTTCTACTGGCCTCCAACAAATGGTCTTTTTGCTGGAGTACCGAAAAGACAGTCTATGCCAGTTCATTTCCCACCAGGACCACTTGACCCAAGGGAAACCCAAACATGCCTGTGTCAGCAAAGTGTAGGGATGTAGTCTGGTCCACCACCAATGAACTGCAGACCAAGAGGAGAAGAAACATCAGCCTTCCCTTCCTTGACCCACTCCCAATCTTTAATAAGTATATCTGCTGACACCCCTGTTACCAGCTTTGAAGAGGCATTGCTCTGGGATAGGATCATAGAGCCTAGCCTGCTCCATTAGCCCCATGAGTCTTGTTTGACTCAGGGGTTCTCACTGTCTTCTCCCCATCACATCACCTCCTCCAAGGATAAGACAATAGTCCTGGGTGGTAGCAATGGCTCTACATCTTCCTGACAAGGCTTCACAGAATTGTCTGGTTCCTTTCCACTGTGACTACTTACATTGTGTCTTGTATTTCTTGATGAAATGAAATCAGTGAGCCCAGACTGAAAATTTTAGTTTGGAGAAATAATACCAAAGTCTATCAGAAATATGCTTTTCTACATGCAGGACATCCAAAGTGAATATCCTATTGGAAAGTGAAAAATGGAACAGGTTGAAAATAGGTACTCTTAATAAAGGAGCTCATGGAAATTTTAGGATAAATGCAATTGTTAGAGAAAGAATAAAAAGAAAGAGGAGAATAAAAGGCCAAAATGATTTTTTGGGTGATCACCATGCAGAGGTGATGCCAGAGGTGCTGGTGGAGGGGCTCTGAATAACAGTGAGAGGGGTAGGAATTGTGTGGTGTCATAGAGAAGAAGGGTAAAGATGGGGCTCCCTGGAAAAAGGGGGAATGCCTTTGGAGTCAGAAAGAAAGCCTGACAAAGGCTAGAAGATAAGATGGTGGGGGTGATGATAATGATGATGATAATGATGAAGATGATGATGATGATGATGGTGATGATGATGATGATGATAAAAATGATTGTGGGGATGATGATGATGATGATGATGAAGATGATGATGGTGGTGGTGGTGGTAGTAGTAATGACGGAAATGGTGGGGATACTGTTGATAATGATAGTAATGATGATGGTGATGGTGATGATGGTGATGGTGATGGTGATAAAGATGAAGATGACAGTGGTAGTGATGATGGCAATAGTGAGGATGATGGTAAGCATAAGGATGATGAGGAGGATGAGGATGTTGATAACAACAGCAGAGCTAACATTTCAAGAGCAGATACTCTGAGTCAAGTTGTGAGTTTGAAGTTTCTTGACCACTTGATCCTCATGAACATTCTATGAGGTAAGTACTGTCTTCTCATATCATACAGATGTGAAGAGTGACGTGAGCTCCACACCTGGATTGTAGAGGCACTGCTTTATAGAGAACTTTTCTCTTTTCTGATCTCAGTAATCTTCAGCGGTAATTTGGGATCATCCTCTCAGTGTGTGTATAGCTCTCACCTCCCACCTTGAGTCAATCGAGGCTTTGAAGCCATGATCTAAAGAAAAAGTAATCTGTTATCCCAAAGTACTAATGAACACAGGCTCCTAGATGTGATATATTTTTGAAGCTGAGACTACCTCCAGCAGCACAGTTAGAAATAGCCTTTGCTTCCAGAAAAGTAACTACATTTATCTTACCAACTCACACATTCTTGACCTTTACAGCTGTGGAAGAAATAATAGCAACAACCAGGGTTTGTCGTGTGCTCAGCCTGGGAGTGTGAGTAACTTGAAGTCACACAGCTCGTCGCTGGTGGAGCAGGATTTGAACAGGGACTCTGGGGTCAGAGTTGATAAGAGCGTAATGGCACAGCTACATCTCATGACAGCCAATTTCTGTATCCCATCAGAAATCATCAAAGTGATGGAGAGGCTTGAAACAGGCTTTAGTGGACCCCAGTGAGTGCCTTAGTTTCTTCTCATTCGAATTCACATAGGTGTTTTTTTTGGAAGAAATTCTCATGTGCAAAATCACATGTAAGTGAGTGAGGTTTCTAACCTTTTGGGGGAGGACGGTGTGGAAGGCGTTACTGAGGTGTCTCTGTGGCCAAACAGATGAAAGCATAGATCAGAGAGGTGTGTAAAGAAACGATCAAAACATAAGAATATTTGATAACAAAAGTTACATGATCCTAGAATTATAAGAATAGCAAGTTTCTTAAGAAACAGTTTTACTGAGTTATAATTTATATATGAAAACTGCACATATTTAATATATACAATTTGATGAGTTGGGGCGAATGCATATACCTGTAATATCATTACCATGACCAAGGTAATAAACATGAATCATCTCCAAAATTTTCTTTGTGTCCCTTTGTGGTGTGTGTATACATGTACATGCATGCGTGTGTGTGTGTGTGTTTGTGTGTGTGTAAGAACAGTTCACATGGGAACTACACTGTTAAACATTTTTAAGTGCACCACAGAAGTATTGTTAACTATAGGCATTGCATTATTCAGTCAATATCTAGAATTTTAAGCAAGTTAATGAACTTGAATTATGAGGTAGGAGAGTGGTTCTATATATATTCAGTGTCACTGCTGTGGGTAATTGAAGTGTGTTGATGCTGGCATAAATTTGAGGGACATCTATCCCTTAGAACAAATCATTAGGTAACATCCTTATTGTTTCTGCCAGAGAAAATACGTAATAAATTTGAGCTGTTCTGAGGTACTAAGCATGTACTTGTACAGCAATGGAAGACGGATGCATTGGTAGGCTAGCCAGTGGTTTCTTTACTGCACCTCATTTCAGTGTCTACTCTTAAATAACTCTTTGGGATATGGATCTTGGTATGTGTCCATTTGCCCTGGAGTGAATTTAAGAAAAATCAGTCATCAGCCTGCAAATATGGCAAGGGTCTTGGTCTCCTCAGTCATGTGGCCAGACCCCCCTTTCATAGGCTTACTTGCCCAGAGCACAGATTTACTTCTCATGGGCTCCCTATCCTGTGGGCAGGCCCCAAATGGAAAGTCAGGTGGCAATCTCTTCATTCTGGCTGGCTAATGAGTGGGCTTAGATTACAAATTCTTTGAAGCCAATAAAATTATAAGTTTTAGAATAGAATAATCCACTCCATGTGATGGTAGAGATGACGACTTAAACGTTTCATGCCTTGTGCCTTACAGTACCTAGACCAAAGTAAGTGCCAAACAAAGCTTCTTAAAATTTTTTAAATGTCTATTTATTTTTGAGAGAGGGAGAGAGACAGAGCGTGTCTCCAGAGAGACATGGAAGAGGGGTAGAGAGAGAGGGAGACACAGAATCTGAAGTGGGCTCCAGGCTCTGAGCTGTCAGCACAGAGCCCTATGTGGGGCTTGAACTCATGAACCGTGAGATCATGACCTGAGCCTAAGTTAGACACTCAACTGACTGAGCCACCCAGGCGCCCCTAAAATTTTTATATTCAAGTGTATCTGTTAAGAATTGGAGCTGCCAAGTGACAATGAAAGCAAGAAACATGGTCAGTTCACCCACCACTGGGAGACTCTTTTGAGACAATGACACCATCTAGAAGGATTCTCTAAAAATGCCACCTACAGATCTGATGTTGGTACGGGGGAAGGAGCTCACTCATGGAGGATGAACTTTAATGTGGCTTCTTCAACGAACTAGCTGTGTGTCCCTGGGAGAGCCACACTCGTCCAGAACATCATTTTCTCAAGTGTAAACTGAGAAGGTGGGAGTCAATGTTGCCGGGATCCCTTGATTCTCAAGATTCTAGAACTCTGATACTAAGCCCTTCTTCTTAAGTGTTTTAAACATTTTATAAAGATAGTGATACATACTGAATTTGCTTAGTCATTGAAATAGCGGCTTAGAGGCTGAATTTTTTCAAAATTTTATTTTTAAGGAGTGTATCTTGTAGTAAAACCCAAGAAAACGACACACTTTTGGTCATTTGTTCCTGGAACACAGTTTGAACATGATGTGGCTTTTGAAAGTGATGGTAGCATCTAGCAGATCACAGGATTTGAATGGTCTCAAAACCTCCCTGCGGATTTGTAACCTGATAATGACATCCGTATTCGGTAGAAACCTGTCCAGCAAGGCAGCTGGACTGCAGAAAGCGTGAAAACACATTGCGTACCCTCAAAAACAACAGTAGGCCGCTGCACCTTAATAATGATGAAAATGTCAAATTGAATGTATCTTAAGTGTAGCAGAAAAAGAATCAATAAGCATTTTGGTAGATGTTTATAAATTACATGTGCTTTGAATGTGTTTGGGAAAATTTAAGGAAAATTAAAGTCCTTCTAAAAGACTTACAGTAATTAACAGTGTTATAGTGGTTTGGAGAGTGTCGTCCCCAGAATTCATGACTACCTGGGACCTCAGGATGTGATCTTATTTGGAACTGAGATCTTTGAAGATATAATTCATGAAATTAAGATGAGGCTGTGCTCCATTCGTTTGGGTCCCAAATCTAATGGCCAGTGTCTTCCTAAAAAGATGGGGAGGACTATAGACAGATACAAAGAAGGTCAGTAGAGGTAGAGACTGAGATGGATCTGAGTGATGCAGTTACAGGCCAGGAAAGGCCGGAAACTCAAGGAGCAAGAAGGGATTCCTCCCTGGAGTCCTCAGGGAGAGCGTGGCTCTGCCAATACCTTGACTTTGGACTTACAGCATCAACGCCATGAGAGAATCACTTTGTGTTGTGTCAAGCCACCAAGAGTGTGGCAATTTGTCACAGCAGCTCCAGCAACTCATCTGGACGTGGAAATCGACACTGGGGAAGGGCGGCTACCTCCCTCGACTCCCATGACTGGGCGCTTTTCGTAGTTTAATCCATTGAATCCTTACGGTTGCCTAGGAGGTACCTATGATTACTGCTTCCATTTCACAAAATGAGTAACTGAGTTCCAGAGAAGTTGAGAGATTTGGTCCTGATCATACAGCTGGTAAGCGACGGATGAGGTATGAAATCAGACTGAGAGAAAGCAACCATTCTTCCTACGATTGCCACGAAGGTGGGGCAGAGGTGATATCTAAAGCCAAGGAGAGGGAAGCAAGGCCATTCAGCTTTCCCAAGAGGGAAAAATGGAGGATGTGAGCATCACTTGAGGGAGGAGGAGGCGGTGGACACAGCAGTCATTCCAGGCTGGAGCACCGGGGTCTAAAGCTTGTTGCCTGAGACACAGGAGTTGCAGGGGACACTGCGGAGGCAGTCGGGGTCCCAAACATGACCTCCGTGGGTTGGGCAATTGGTGCGAGGCAGGTGCACGTAGAAAATGGACCTGTATGCTGACACATTAGCAGAGGCCGAGGAGCTCTGTGGGCATGAAAAGGCTCCCAATTAGGTCTGCAAGGTGCTTCCCGGGATCAGGGCTCCGGTGACCCAGCACTGCGGGAGCACAGGCTGAAAACAATTGCCTTTCAACTTCATAATGCCACACTGAGGACAAGTCACACAGGCACAAACACCTCGTTTATTACCACCCTCCCTGTCAGGCAGAAAAATTATAGGGGTACTGCTTCGCCCTCCGATTTCAAACGGCCCCATTCTGTGACTCCATCGTGTGTTTTCTGGGTTTACTGGAAATCAATGCCCGTGTGTCAGGATTATTATGTGCATGGTCCTGAGCTGCCCCTTTCAATGCACGGCTCACTTTTTACCATAGAAAGCCACTCAGAAATGTGCACCTCTAAATACAGAACAATGTTCTCCTGTGATCACCTAATGCAATCAGATTACTAGAAAACTAGGATTAAATACGATTATCTTTTAAATTGTAAACCTTGGACCTCTTACCGAAAATGAGAGGCTGGGGGGCGCCTGGGTGGCTCAGTCGGTTAAGCGTCTGATTCAGCTCAGGTCATGATCTCACGGATCTTGGGTTCAAGCCCTGTGTTGGGCTCTGTGCTGACAGCTCAGAGCCTGGAGCCTGCTTCGGATTCTGTGTCTCCCTCTCTCACCCTGCTCATGCTCGGTCTCTCTCTGTCTCTCAAAAATAAATAAACATTAAGAAATTGTTTTTAATTAAAGAAAAGGAAAGGGGAATATTATGGTCTTGGTTGTGTTTAGTATGTGCTAGTCAATCTGCTCAGGTAAGCCGCTGCTCCGGCTCCACAGATCTGGTGGCCCTGAGGCTCTTTGTTCCTCAGTCCTTTGCATCTGTGTTTCATTTCTTGTGAATTCTGAACACCACAGATCATGTTTCTGAATCGCTGCTGTTCCCGGTCTTGAGCGGCATTAATTAACCCTGCTCACTCAACCTCACTGAAAACATTAACTGAAGCTGGGCAGAGACAATGGTGACGGGGGCATATTGTCACCAAAGGCCAAGTCATACTCTTTTACAGTAACTCTAACTTTTATTAAAAATGGAAACTTTGTACTTGATTTCCGGATGATTGCCCTATAAAATTGAGTAAAGGCTAAGTTCCAAAATTTTGGAAAGTGGATGTATTCACAACTTCTAAAGTCAATGAAAGCTGGGTATACGGGTCCCTGGGGGTTGGGGGGGGTGCGGAGGGACTTGTCTTGGATGTTCAAGAGGAAAGGGTTAATAAAACATCCTTGCAAATGGCCATGATTTCCCCAGCTTTGTCCGCTGGTGGAGCAGTTTGGAGATTTCAGCCACTTGACTCACCACTTGTTAAATGTGCCACTCCCCAACCCACGTGGCCGATAATGGTCTTAATTATAGTACACTTAGGCTCCAAAGTGCAGAGGGAAGTGGGAGCCACAGCTTGGTTCCACCTTACTGGTCAAAGCCAGTTTCAAGTGATTTATTTTGCCTCAGAAATGGCAGTTCCGTGCAGAGAGTGAAGATCAAATAACTTTGTCAGGAAAAGGACACTTTGTCCCAGAAATCCCATCTGGAACGGGAAGCTGGGGCAGGCTCCTGGGAGGTCTGTCCGCCACTGTCAGACCCCCTGAGGCCTGAGGCCCAGGGGGCAAGAGCCGATGTCATGGGCAGGACCCCTGCCTGCAGGAACAGGGCTCCTTAATAAGTAACTCCGATCCAAAAATGGGGCTGGGGAGAGGAACCTGGCTTTCGCTGTTTGTTTTTCATTCCCCTTTTCCCTCCCTACTGTCTTTCAGGCATTTACTCCTATAAATCTCGCTATTTTGCCCTAAAAAAACATGCTTCCTCTGTCCCCTGATGAGTAAAACTGGGGGCAGTGGGGCTCCGGGCGTGTCCTGGGGGATCCCTCCCAGGGTTGAGGGTCGGTGGCCTCGGTGAGGTCGGTGAGGTCGCACCTGCGTCTGGGCAGGGAGGGGTGCACAGGAACAACCCCACCCCAGGGGGGTCTGCAAAGCAGTCAAGTCCGACACTTGTCCTGGGCTGGCCCCTGCCTCTCCACCGGCTGGGCGGAGCGGATGCAGGGCCTGGGCCGAGGCCGAGGCCGGAGACTGACTCCCAGAGGCCGAGGCGGGCTGGCTGTGTGCGCCCTGGGGAGCTGGGCGCGCGGTGGGCGGCTGCGGGGCCCCGACCCACTTTTTACGCTTGATTCTGATGCAGAGAGACCTGAGCCGAAATCCCGGTGTGGCCTGGGCGAACTGTACCACCCTGAAGCTCCCGTGTCTCATCTACCTGGGAAGATGGATGCTTCCCGATGCCCCAGGCTGCCGTGGAGATCAGGTATTAAACCATGCTGCTGGTGCGGTGGCTGAGGGACCAAGACATGCATTTCCCCTGATTCTGTGCAGAACCTCACCTGCAGGTAAAGACCGAGCTATGGAGGAGATAAAAGGAAAGATTGGAATTCTCAGCGTTCATCCCTAGAGCCTATCTTAGTGGTGAGAATTTTCTGGTTACCAAAGAACACTGAAGTTCAGAGGCCCTCCTCCCCTCTTTAGATCGCGTGATGTTTCCATTTATTTTCATAAGTGGTGACTCAGCCCAATAATCACCAAAATTCAAATGACTGTAAGCACATGCCACCAAGAGTCACAGGTGCCTCTCCCCTGGTTACGTGTGTATCCCAAACTGGAGCTTTGAGCTCCATCGGGAAGAAGGCGGGAAGGCCTATAGTCATGAGGACTTCTGTACCTGTTAGGGGTTGAATCCTACATGCTTATGTTTAATTAAAGCCTCGGAGCCAGGAATGTTGAGTTTCTCCTGAGCTAACTGCCTGATGGTGATATCTGCTTAGAACACACACCCTGCCCCTCCCCAGCTCTCTCCCTCTGTCTCAAAGTAAATAAACTTAAAAAAAAAAAAAAAGAACATAAACCTTGATAGCCATCTGGGACAGCTTGGCATCTAAGGTTAGCAGAAAACAGAACTATCTAGAGCAACACTATGTTATAAAATCTGCTTAATTATAATTGGTGCTTTTAAAGAATAAATAGTAAGTAAGCAGTGACTCTTTTCTGAGTCATCTCAGTCTTCCTTTCCATGAATTCCCAGCCGTGGACTTTCAGTTCCTGGGTGGCTCCCAGCACCCTCCCCTCCCCCATGGCCACGCCATTCCCCTTGAAAGCCCGCCGTCAGATCACTACGTGTGCTCTCCCTCCATAAGGCCATCCAGTCTCAGACAATGACCTCCAAGCTCCCCTTCTCTTGGGCGCGGGTCTTCAGATCAAATAGAAGAGTCCCAGTTAAACTTGAATTTTAGACACACAGTTTCAGAGTGTCATTAAAAATAAATGTGCCCATACAACATATGGGGAACAATCAGACTAAACTGTCATGCGTTTTATTCTGAAATTCAAATTAACCTGTATCCTGTGTTCTTATTTGCTCAGACTGGCGACCCTACATTGGACCCCAATTGTAACAGGCTCTCAAGCCTTTGGTTTGACCTTTTATGAGGCCCACGTTTCTATGTCCTCCTCCCAGGACTTGGATCTGCTGGTACCTCCTTGTCATGTCTTCCAGACATGAGCCCAACACTGGTTAAATCCAATTCTCCATGTACGTTGTGTCTATGCCTGAAGAGCTTGATGTGGATTGAGAAAAAGCGCTCTTGCTTTTTAATTTATGACCATAAATTGTAAATAGAGGCTTAGCACTGCCCATACATCACACTGTATTTCCTTTGCAAATTGTTTTCACACCTCCAGAGACATTGGCTCCAACCTCAAGGCCAACTTCTCTGCTCCCTCTCAGCTGATGGCCCTGTTTCTTATCTCACTGAGAAAACAGAAAAATGGAGAGGTCTCCATCTCCCATCACCAAATAAGCCGAACTCCCTGTAGGGAACCTGTGTTCCTCTTTTCCTCCTGCTTCTACACACGGTCAGCCTCTCCCCGCATCCCGAGTCCCTCTACCTCTGCTGACTTTAGAACACCGTCTTTGCTGCTGTCTGCTTTTCTCCCTCTTTGTCAAGTGTTTCCATCTTTAACACATCACTGTCTCTGATCATACTCAAAGCACAGAAAAAGAGCAATATGCGTAGTTAAATCCAACACGATTTTGGATTTTACATCATTTAATGCAAGTTGATTCGTGTGTGTGTGTGTGTGTGTGCACGTGTAGCTGCCATAGGAGTAAAGCACACACCTCACGCTTGCTTATGGTGTATCATCCCACGTCCACGTCCACGTTAGGGCTTGTCGGGAGGGCCAGGGCATTAAGAGGGTGGACAAGGACAGAAGGAGCAAAACCTAACTAGCTGGTGTATGTGCTGAGAAAGGAAGCCCAGCTTCAATCTTTACGAACCCAGAATCGTAAAACTAAGCATCACCTTATATCAGCCTCTTAAGGATGGTAAAATGTGGCCAAAATGTGCACATAAAGATCTAAAGAATGCCAAAGGGGATCAGATGGTGCCTCAAAAGAAACAGAGTTTCAAACTCCAACTATTGTCCAGACAATACAGATGTCTGTGACAGGTAAAATAATGTATTGGAGGGTCAGGATGAAGCTTTATAGGAAGGGTTTATTTTTGAAAGGGGGGGGAGGGACAGAGAGAGAGGGAGACACAGAATCCGAAACAGGCTCAAGGCTCTGAGCTGTTAGCACAGAGCCTGACACGGGGCTTGAACCCACAAACCGCAAGATCGTGACCTGAGCCAAAGTCGAATGCTTAACCACCTGAACCACCCAGGCGTCCTTATGGGAAGGTTTTAAAGGGTGGCACTTTTTGGCATTGCGTAAAAAGAAAGCCTTTTGAAATTTCTGGAATGATTATGTGACACTGAATCTCTCTGCTGAATCTCAAGAGAGCAAACTTTCCTCCAGTGTTGATGCCAGGTTTTTAAATGCACAAAAAGCATCTTGTTTTGCCAAATTTATTACAAATGATTGCACTGGCTATTAAAATTTGCATAATGTTTCCAAGTGTGCTTGGGGACACCACAGAAATGTACATACGTATACATATATATATATCTCATAGCCCACCTGTCACAGCTATCCGAGTTATGTAGGAGAGGGTTGCCTTTACTCAACCAGCCTAGATTCGAAGCCCATCAATTTAATATTTTAATAGCAGTAAGAATTACCACCACTTGTATTCCACATAAGACTGAGCAGCAAGATTAATAATACTATCAACCCTAGTGGGAGGTGGAATCTGGCCAATGGTTTATGCTGAGCAAGCAGGAAATAGCAAATACAGTGTTCCTGGTGATGAGCAAATGTGGCTTGGATTATAGTCTCAAACATGAAGGATTCTGATCCTTCAAAGCCTTGGGCTGACCTGCCAGGCATCTGACCATCTTACATCAGACTTTAAAATGGGTCAGACAGCAGACGCTCAGCTAACGCTGGAACGCTACGAGAAGTTTTATTTGTCTTTCAGGAAATTCGAGAACAGTTAAATTCCCAAACTCTGCCTGCAGAGAATCCACCAGGATTTGGGGGTGGGGCACACGTGTTCTGTGTAAGGCAGGTCAGCGGGGTCTTGGGATTGTGATGTTGGAGCCCGAATAATACTCCAGAGCCACTTTTGGGTAACCGTATGGCTCTTTCGTTTGGAGCTGGAAGGAAGTGTTTGTCTGCGCTGCGAGCCTTCCCAAAGACCATCCCTTGCCCTTAGCTTGTGCTCTCTGATGAGATCTTGGTCTTACCAGGAAAATAAGCAATGTTGTTCTGGGAACAAGAGCAATTCTCAGACAGCTTCACTCATTACAGGCTGTGTGACCTCGGGCAGGTCATGTCTGTGAGCCTCTGTCTCCCCACCTTAAACCAGGAACAGTTATGGTGCCTGCCACACACCATGTTCATGAGGCGTAAGTAAAAGCACGCTTGGAAAGCCCGTGGCCCAGAACCTGGTGCAGAGCACAGTTTCAGTAGGTGTTTGCCTTATCCTTCCTCGTTACTATTGTTATCATCTTATCCCTGCGGAGTCTGTTTACCTTTTTGGTCCAGTTCAATTCAGCAACCCTTTATTGAAATCCTCGTCTGTATCATTTAGCAGATTAGCTTATGTTTTGTTAGCACGTATGACACCTGTCACCTATTCCTTGAGTTCCAGCATTCGATTCACAGAGTCCCACAAACCCTTAGGTGAGGCAGGGTGTGCCAAGCTCACTGCCACAGCCTCTTCACGTTTATTTCAGCTTTATCCCTAGCAACACTCATCTCTGAAGATTCCAAATCCGTAAGGCAACCATCAGTGCTCAAAAACTATCAAGTGCTTAAAGCTGAGAATGTGGAACATTAAAAGAGTTTTCTTACTCAGTAACCAGCCACTGAAGTTCAATAGCATTAAAGGCATGTAATAAGAAATGGGAAAAGAAAGTTCTTAAAAGTCTGAGTTCATGTATGGATCGATAACGAGGGCGTTGAGGGCATGTATTGTAGTCTTAGTGTATTGGAAAGGAAAAGCTCGTGCCTGTCTACACCCCCTTGCTCAGGCTCTATCTGAAATGTGTTTCTACTAATGCCAGTTACACTAGTCCGTGGTATAGTACGTGTCTCTCGTTATGTTCTGTATGGCTTTCTGGAAGAGTCCACATAACCGCCTCAGTATAGGAGAGCATGGGCACTGGGGGTATCCCAGGTGCCCATTTCATGCTCACTTCCATCCTTGTGTGTCACCAATGGAAAAGCTATGTGAAACACATCAGACAAATACCAACTAAGGAACATTCAACAAAATACTGGACCAGGGCAGTCAAGGTCATTAAGTCAAGGGAAGTGTAAGAAACTGGCATGACAGAGAGGAGCCTAAGCAGACATGATGACATGTTTAATGTGGCATCCTTGAGGGTGTCCCAGGAAGAAAAGACACATCAGGTGAAAACTAAGGAAATATGAATAAAGTATGGACTTTAGTTAATAAGAATGTATCAATATTAGTCCATTAATTGTGAAGCATGTACCTCACTAAGGGAAGATGTGAATACCAGAGAAAATGCAATGGAGGGTATATGAGAATTTCCTCTCTACCTTCATAATTCTCTCATAAATCTAAAGCTCTTCTGAAATAAGAAGTTTATTTTTATTTTTTATTTAAAAATTTATTTTAGCATTTATTTATTTTTGAGAGACAGAGCCTGTGAGGGGGAGGGTCAGAGAGAGAGGGAGACATGGAGTCTGAAGCAGGCTCCAGGCTCTGAGCTGTCAGCACAGAGCCCCACTCAGGGCTCAAACCCACAAACCTTGAGATCATGACCTGAGCCGAAGTCGGATGCTTAACCGACTGAGCTACCCAGGCGCTCCTAAAGTTTATTTTTAAAAAAGCTATGTGATTAAATGTAAACGAATGGATTAGCTCATGAAGTTAAAGAAAAACATGTTCACAAACATTTATGATCTCAAGCAGACACTAAGGTTTTCACGTGAGGGACTCCTGTGGGTCTGGGATACTGGAAAGAGTAAGCTTGTTTTCGTGGCCATATAGCTTTCTGAATCTCTTTGTATTTGGTTGTCTAGCTGTAGTAATAGTAACTAATTCACAGGTTGTCTGTGAATATTGATTTCAACATTTGTGAACTGCCACACTGTGTCTGACACACAGTAAATCCGTAGTATAAGCTCCTGTCTTTTCCCCTTCACTTTTTGTCCATACAGGGTTAGCTGTGCTCTATCTTTTCCTTGACTCGATCACCTGTTAAAATAATTTGAGCCATGCAAGCATGATTGCCCCAAAAGAGAGAAATTCTATAATGTTCCATTTTTAACTGTCTGTGAATTGTGTGTACGCAAAGCCAGAAGCTCTAAAAATGAAATAAAATGCAGATGTAAAAGAGCATGATTTATATGTGGTTTTGCCTTTGTTCCATGTGCTGGAGGGAAAAAGATCAGGTATAACTTGAAGGAACTGTGTGTTTAGGAAAAGAAGATACTCTCTAGAAATGAGTTAGTCTACCTGCACTGACCAGGGTTTTTCTGCAGGAGGAAAAATTGGTAGAGAATGGAGAGAAACAAGCCTATTCGTATCACTCATGGCTCTCTCTTAAGGGTCATGGATGATTCAAATGGAGGTTTACATGCTCACTCAAGCAACTAACTTTTACGAACCCTCTCGATTATATGACTTTCCATACTTGATGGTGGAGGTAGAGGGAAAGGGGAGTCTCAGCTATGGACTCCTCACAGACTGGTTGAATAGACTCCAGGGGTTCATACTTGCCAGTTATCCAGGGTTAGGAGTCAAGAGAATGTCACAGACTATGCCATCCCGCTGAGTTCTGAAGGCTGTCCACATACAAATGAGCATTTGGAGTCGGATGGAGGCTAAATGCCCATGCTTCAGATGGCATTTGTAAAGACAGAAATGTAGGTTGTAAAAGGAAGGTTGGTAAATGACGCAAAAGGGCCAGGCAGTGGGCAGGTCCTCTGCTCAGACTTGCTCAGCTCAGGAGTTAGGAGGCTTCCACTGTAGACAGAAGTCTGTGACTACAGCCTGGAGAATAACACGAAGTGGGCTGAGATCAGAAGCAGCATTGGGGTGAGAAGTGTTAAGAAATTAAATAAGGAAGTAGCTGAAAGAATGAAAGCCGAGCCAGGTGAGTTGGCATTGATGAGTTGGTGACCAAGTGAATGTGGAGCATGGCGTCCTGAATAACTCGCATTTTTCTGGTTCATGTCACTGAGGCCGTTATAGTGGATTCATTGCATGAGGAAAAGAGGAGGAGGAGCTGGTGTGGAGAAGGAAGATGGGGAGGATGGAGAGGATGAAGATGATTGCTTCACATAGGAAAATGTTGAGCTTGAAAAAGCTCCAGTCTGTCCAAGGTGCAATGGAACAAATCAGGAAGAAAGCAGCCATTCTCAACGAGAAAAAGATAATGTTGGCAACCAACCCCACTGGGATTCGAGGAAACTTATTATGATCGGTGCTGATAGTGAAAAATGTACTTATTATGGATTTTTTCTTAGAGTGAAATTAATTTTAATACAATATTGGCCTTAATAATTATCATACAGTAGATATAGTAAGAATCATTTAAGAAAAAGGTAAGAGGGATGCCTGGGTGGCTCAGTTGGTTAAGCATCTGACTCTTGACTTTGGCTCAGGTCATGATCTCATGATTTGTGGGGTGGAGCCAATGACAGCGTGGATTCTCTCTCTCTCTCTGTCCCTCCCCTGCTCCTCATGTGTGCGTTCTCTCTCTCTCTCTCTCAAAATAAATAAATAAACTTAAAAAAAAAAAAGGTGAGGAACAGAAGAGTAGGAAATCACTAGGGTAGGGATGCTACTTGCAGTTGTAGGTAGGATTTAGTTTGCTCATCAGGTTAGTGGAAAAATAATTACGCTGAAGATTTGGCCGGATGCTTTGCCATGCCTCTGAAAATGCATAAGGCTGGTTTTCTGAATTTACTTCAAAGAGTAAAGCTCCGATGCAGAAATCAGATTGAGAAGGACAAGAAGAGCATGCACAGAAGTGTTCTGCTGACATTGTGCACCATGCAACGTAGCTGAGCGACTGGGTTTCTTTGGGACACATGGACATTGATTACAAGCATGAGCAACACGTCATATGGCTTATTCTCAGGAAACACAAAACTGACAATATATCAACAAAATAAAATGCTGGGTGAACCCACCTGTTAGGTAACTTTATACATGTATTTTGGAAAGGCGTGTTCATTTCTCTATCGCTAATATGTAATGCAATCCACTTGTATCCATTAGGATACCTTTTGACTGTGAGTAATAAAACCCCCAAATTGGAGGTGCCTGGGTGGCTCATTCAGTTAAGCGTTGCACTCTTGATTTTGGCTCAAGTCACGATCTCACAGTTTGTAGGTTCAAGCCCCGTGTCAAGCTCTGTGCTGACAGCTCAGAGCCTCCTTGGGATTCTCTCTCTTCCTCTCTCTCTGTCCCTCCTCCTGTCTCTCTCCAAATAAATACATAAAACTTAAAAACAAAACAAAACAACAGCATCTTATTCCAGATGGGCTTATTTATCACTGGTGTAAAAGAACTCAGAGGTAAGCCTTCAGGGGATGGTACATCCCCTTGGTTGTCAGGCCCCAAGACTCCATCTGTGGACTCGCAGCTCTCTGTCATGGCCTCGGTCACACCAGCCGTCTCACACACACCCCAGTCAGCAGGAAGGAGGCAGGTGCACCTGCCTGGACTTGGACAGGCCATTCCTCTTCCACCCACAACTCAGAACCTGGCCGCATGGTGGTGCCGAGCTGGCAGGGAAAGGGAGGAATGTACTCTTTCTTCTAAACAGCCATGCACCCAGATAAAAATGAAAGGTTTTATTATCAGGGAGGAATGGGGAGAATTAATACGAGTGGCAATGATAAATCTCTGTCATATATGCCTTAAAATTAGTGTCAGGGACGCCTGGGTGGCTCAGTCAGTTAAGTGTCTGACTTTGGCTTAGGTCATGTCTCATGGCTCATGTGTATGAGCCCTGCATCAGGCTCTGTGCTGACAGCTCAGAGCCTGAAGCCTGCTTCAGCTTCTGTGGCTCCCTCTCTCTGCCCCTCCCCCAATTGCACTCTATCTCTCTCTCTCAAAAATAAATAAACATTAAAAACAAATAAAATCAGTATGGTCAGTGTTGAGCAAGTATTAATTAATATACATAAATATATATTATACATTATACAATATATTTACTATTGTTTTCTAGTTAATAATAT